>NW_015971142.1:4056894-4335207 GCF_000961545.1 Sporothrix schenckii 1099-18
GACTGAGAAAACAATACGGACGCTGGAGAGGGGCGAAGGGGACAGACATGCGCGGGCGTGCATTGCAACACTCCTGCATCCCCTGCCTCCTGCCCTTTTCTGACTGGAACCGGCCGACGGACCCGTTCTTGGTCGATCGGTCATCCGCCGGATCGTGCTACTCTGTTGTCCACGACGCAGGTTGTCTCGGTTGTTTTGCTGCTTCTCTGCATCTTGCAGTGTTGTCTCGCAGGCGCACGACAGACTACCAGGCGCACGACCAAACGGACGCTCTGATTGGTGTGTGCCTGGTCAGTTGCGGCAGATCTGCTTCATTATTTCTTTTTCTTCTGTCTGACCAACGTTAGTCGCTCGAAACACGCCAACGCATGGGAAATTGCTCGAATTCTGGCGTACTATGCACTCTCGGTAAGATACTTGCAAACATGCAACTCTGGCGTCTGTTTGGTCCGTATCTCGAGGTGACCAGTCCAGCAAACAGACACCATACGGTCTTAGGCAGGAGGGGAATGGCGCACCTTGAGAGGTACCTTACCTTTCGTCGAACTTTCAAAGCAGCGACTTGCCGCAGCATTTGCGCTGTACCATGTTTCTTCTCCTGCGTTCATGTTGTTTCCTGTATCGCAAGGTCGTATGGTCGCTGCCGGGGCCCACTTTGTTGACGTTGGAATTCCGATCAACCAAGGAACCTTCTCGATCAAGAAGGTCCATTGACAAAATCGCTGGTGCGTTTGAAGGCACCACGCCAATATCGACGGGCGGCTGGGCGCCCATGTTATGCCCGGAGCGACCCCCGGCCCCATCGCAACAACGAACCCCTGTTTTTCGTGAGAAGAAACAGAAGAGGAGTACGACGTAGCGCAGTTGCGACGCCAGTAGCACACCTTAAGAGCATTTAGCTATGGCCCTAGAAGTCCTTGGGGGGATTAGGCGGTCTGTGTTTGTTGTAATTAGTGGGGGGATGCAGGTACGGGCGCTGGTGATCGTCGTTTTGGGCGATAGCCGATCATGAAGTTTGCAAAGAAAAGACAGGAGTTAGCTTCAGGTGCTTTTCAGTGGCGTCTTTTTCACGGAATATGAGTTAGGTCAAACCCTTCGCCGTAAATAGAAGGCGAGCACGCTTACAGAAAAAGGGCAGGTGCTATCGACACTTCTACAGCACAGGGAAAGAGGCCACCAGTCACGAGGCGCAAGAGCAGTTGGCGAGGTAAGTACGGAGCAGGAGCATATTAATGCTGTTTCTCACCTCCCAAACAAACGGGAAGGAGCAAAGGCAATCGTGGGCCATGTTGCAGGCAAGGGCCGTGGGCAAACTGTGGCGCACAGTTGCCCTATCCCGCATTTTCCTGTCTACTTGCCTAATCGGGCACGAACGGCGCGGTTTTGACGACGCCAGATACATCCCACCTGCACTTTCCCTGGTCGGCTACAACCGTACCTACTCGCCTGCCGATTCTGGGCGAAAATGTGCCGCTTCCTTCTTCCCGTTTGAGGTTTAATTGCAACCTCGTGCGGTCAAGAAAGACGATAAAGAGAGAAAGCAAATGCAAACAAAAAAGAGCGCGGCACCAATCGCATTTGATGTCGCTCTTTTGCTGCTTGTTTTGGCTCACATCGTAATCTTGGGTGTCAGTGCGTTCACGGTGTATGAAATAGCGTCGGCTGAGACAGGCTTGAAATAACCGTTATTATTGTCTCAGTTTCTCCAAAAACCAGTGAACAACAGTTCAATCCAGAGACATTTGGGTATATCACTGGCTGACAGGAGCATAGGTTGAATCAAATAGCATAGACATGCTAGGAGGTGTGTGGGCAAAAGGAAGGAGAACGTCAAGCAGCACAAGCCGTGACTGGGAGAGAAACGAACCATGTCGTAGTCAACGTGTAACAAATCGAGAGAGTCAATGACAATAGAGACGTGACTATATGCTTTTGACGGACAATATGCAATTGTTAACTAGAACTGTTTCTTAATACAAGATAAAAGTAAAAAAAGACGAAAAAAACAAATAAAATATCGACAAATAAAAGACGTTACTGTGTAGCTTATACAACGGATCATCTTTTCTGGATCTTACAATATTCGAATTAAATGCGACTAAGGCATCTTGACGACAAGAGTAGTTAAAGTTAGTAAATTGAAAAGGCATGAAAGGTGTCACCGATCGTGATCATATTCATGGATGTGGGTAGATATGAAGCCTCTTGTTTCCATTGTCCCCAGCTTGCCTTCGGTTTTGTCCACCACGCTCTTCCTTCAATAGCATTTCGCACAGCTCATCCGACACCACGGTCTCGTGTCAACGGGCAGTGCCTGCACATGTCGCAAACCGTGGGGGTACAGCATCCGGTCCGCATACGATGTACGAGTGCCCGTGATGTCTTTCTTTCACCGTCCATTCTCTCTCGTTTTGTATTCCAACAACAGACGCTCATGCACCCCTTTGTCGGTCCCCGTCACGTCGCCGACAATGCAATGCGCACCATGCAGCGGCACTCGACGCCAAAAAAACCAGACAATGCGTTCTACTAATGAACACTGCATAGCACGGACATGCCGTCAATGATGTGGTGATGTGACCAAAGATGGGAAGAAGCGAACTCGCCCCTTTCCTCTCCATTCATTCAGTCCGTTTTGTGAGACAGACGAGCAGAAGAGGCGGATACACCGGGATTGTAGTATGCGGAAATGTTCACAATTGCAGTAGTTTCCCTTGTGTCTCTTTGCTGCGTACGACATCTCCTGGATCATAGGCGCAAATACACATCAACATGCAGGTCTAGACAGCTTCTTCAGAGAATGGACAGAGAAGACAGCCAACACTTTGAAACAGGCGATACGCTGTTCTGCTGTCGCTTCTTGGCGTGGAAACCTACGGGTAATTCTTTCATGCCCCCAAACCAGAGCTGGATGTGAACAGACAAGAAGTAAGACTGAATACGGCCAAGGCATCGTTTGATCCTGTCTAACTTCTTGTTTTCCCTGCCGACGGCCTCCACCGATCGATAGAAGCTGCGCATTTGTAAAACACGTGCGGGAATGGAATGGTGGATGGAGAAAGCAGTGCCGGTGCGCTGTCGTGCAAGACTAAACGGAACGGAAGTAAAAATAGTTTTGAGAGTCTCCGCCGATGACGTCAAACGTGCATGGCATTCTCCTTGGGCACTTTCTATTCTTCGCCGTCTTTGGGGTTCAACAATGCACGACACAGTACTCCGTATAGGAATGGAGGAGTGGCAGGCGGGAGGAAACATGACTCTCCGCGGTGAAAATACACTTTTATGGTTCGCTGGCAAGTGGCAGGTGAACGGAGTTTGCTGGGCATTTTGCCTCGTAAACTTGTCGATCTTCTCGTTTAGGACCCTTGAGCTGTGAGATTCACTGCCTTGTAAGGATGCATCTGACCGATCGGCGCCAACTTTGAATGAGAGTTGCAAGATTCAGAGAACTGGCAACCTAGTATGAGTCGCTGTGCTTTGAATGGCTGCAACATGACAGATAAGTAACTAGAGAATGTCTAAAAAAAAAGCAGTGGCAGTGGTGACTTAACAAGGGACAATTCTTGTGCACATCTCGTGGTCAGATATCTCGTATTGCTCAAGACATGCGAGCCGAACCTGCAGGTGGCCGTACATTTGTACACTCAAAAGGAAAGACCCAGCACACTGGTTGGCCTGTTGCGAATCTATCCGCAGAGGCTCAGATGGGCATGCCGCGCTCTGTTTTATTTTCAACTGAGTGGCAAGTCGGTTCGCCGGTTTAAGCAATGCGCGTGGAAATAGAAGCAAACGAGACAAATCGATGTTGATGCAGAAGAGAGTCATAGTATTCGCATTTAATGGTAAAACCATGCTTCTCGTAGCTGAGGCTCTTGAGCAACACAGAGCAGACTGCATGTACAACAACGGTCCGTCCGAGGTCACAGAAAAAGCGACCAGATCAAGGAAATACGTACAGAGCAAACAGATTCCGACAACGAGAAGAAAGGTGGCCGAGGTGAACAAGTCGCACTTCGTGTTGACGGAAACCCCCCCCCCAAAAAAAAAAAAAAAAAAAATAAAGCAGCGACACGACCGTCGATCAGGCCACGCAAAACAACCGGCAACGAATACAAATAAGTAATACAACGGACAGTAAATACAAAAACATGGATATGTTCCCCACCGAATTACTACCAATGACGAGGCACAGCCTTTCTCACTGACGATCAACACTGGGATACGAACGGCGAATTACATTTTGCGTCTTGTTTCCGTGTTTAGCTTGTCGTATGCATTTCATTCCTTTGATTTTATCGATGTGCCGTCAGATTTTATTCTCTAGAGAGTCAGACGAGCACCCGAGTCAGAACCGGGTACGAGACAGTATGCACAATCTATTCTGCCAAATGAAGGCGCAGAGGCCTAAAGTATAAACGCTTCTGATGATATAAAGGGTCGCAGCCTCCATCTATATAAACCGGCACATCCACCCCTTTACCGGACATTAAAAATCCATCTTCAGACTCTTCAACCAATTCAGCATTCACATCAGCAACTACAGTCATCATTCCTTCAAGATACCCTCTACGACAATCACATCTCACAGTCTACCACCACCATCACCAATCTTCATCATGTACTTCTCTGCTGCTGCCATCGCCGCCGCTCTGGCCTTTGCCCAGACCGCGCTTGCGGCTCCCGTCAGCGACAAGGTCGCCGCTCGCAGCGACCCGCACGAGCTCGACTTCCGCACCTTTGGTGTCGAGGGCTGCCACGACGAGAACCAGGGTGTCTACACCCTCGAGCTGTCGTCGAACCACATCTGCCAGCAGTTTGTCGACCCCATTGGCAGCCTCATCGCTTCTGACAACCTGTGCACCCGTATGTCCCCCTGCCTTGACCCGACATGGTACGATTTGAAGAGCACTGCTAACGGTTTAGTCACCATCTATGCCGACACCGACTGCTCCGTGTCCCCCGTGGTCGTGCCGACCAATGTCTGCCAGAACGGTGTGTGGCAGTCGTACAAGATGGACTGCTAGACGAGTCAGACCAGCCGTCACCCGGCGACCATTTCGACCATTTTGTTCACTTGTTTTCTACTTTCTCTGTTTTTTTAGCAGTTTGTCGAATCAGAGCATCTAGGGGATTTCGGAGTTCCTGTACATATGGGGTACACAGGGTAGACATTCATTTTCTGGGAATCGGTTTTGCCAGGCTGGCATTGTGTTGTTCTTTTATTGCATTTGCATCTCGCACATTCATTTCCTCTCCATTGCACGGGCTGTTGAGTCCTTCTTTCTCACGCAGCACAAAAACGTCATAGCCATTCCTTCTTCCCACAACTGGGTATAATTCATACACACATTATCTGCATAGTCGACTGCATATTTACAATCGACATCCAATGCTTATTCTGCCCTTTTTGAATCCGTCTCTTCTTCAAAACTCTGATGGGAGATTTGAGCATCTGACAGACGAGGTTCACCTTTTCCAGGGACAGATGCGCAGGCAGTTCTACTTCGTCTTTGCCTCTTCACCTGGTGCTTCGGCCTGAACAACCTCTTCATGTTCAATCAACAATTCGTCTGGTCGTGCATCAGCGGCAAGTGCATCGCCTGCGCCGGCAACAGGTGCATTTGGCACACTTGGTGCAGGGGCAGCTTGGCCTCCTCCTGTGGCTGCAGCAGGCCCTCCGTCTGCATTCGTCGCGCCAGCATTCGTCGCGCCAGCATTCGTCGCGCCAGCATTCGTGGCATCATTCGTGGCATCATTCGTGGCATCAACCGTGGCTGCAGATTCGGCGGCGCCATCGGCCCCGGCCTCGGCCTCGGCCTCTGACAGCGGCACTGGAGGGAACGCAATTCTATAGCACGTGTTGTTAGCATGGGCTGACACGTCGTAGCCTTCCTCGACCAAAAGGATGACTAAAGGCACACGTACGGCAGCGCTCTCAGGTAGGCGTCCACGTCCTTTGCTTCAAAGGTCACAAACACCACGCGGTCGATCTTGCTGCCCTGCTCGCCCTCTAAAAAGGCCCGCACCGTCGACGCCGCCAGCGCCGCGGCCTGCGGGCTCGGGAAACCGTAGATGCCGGTGCTGATGGCGCAAAACGCAATTGTGCGCACCTGCGACGCCACGGCCAGCCGCAGACTGCTCTGGTAGCAGCTGGCGAGCAAGCGGTCCGAGTCCTGCGGGTCCTCGTCGTCGTACACAGGGCCGACCGTGTGGATCACATGGCGCGCCGGCAGGTGGAACCCGGGTGTGATCTTGGCGTCGCCGGTGTCGCAGCCGCCAAGCGGCGCGCACGCCTCGTACAGCTCAAAGCCCGCCGCACGATGGATGGCGCCGTCCACGCCGCCGCCACCCATGAGCGACCTGTTGGCCGCATTGACAATGGCGTCCGCATTCATTTTGGTCAAGTCGCCACGAATGTAGACGACTTTGTCGTTGATGGTGGCGGAGGGCTGGACAGTCGTCTGGAGTGCCTTGAGGACGGGGAGAGTGACAGTCTCGGGGACGCCAAGCTCCCCGTCCGCATAGAGCTGGGTCAGGGTCGGCAGCGACAATACGTCAACAACTCCATGACGGGCGGCCATGGTGGCGATGGAGTGTCGGTGTTGTGTCGGTGGTCGCGAGTGGGGTGATGAGGATGATGGGGTGCGGAGGCGATTGGTCGTGCAATAGGTTCTGCTGGTATTGATGTGGAGTAAGGATTGTTGTGCAGTCTTTGTGAATGCGCGGTAAAGCGACAGAGGAGCAATGATTGAAAGAGGAGAAATCGTCAACATGGTCAGATGTCTTTTGCAGTCCATGTTTATCTGCTGCGGCGCACCTGCCGTGGTAAGGCTGAGTGTCCTCGGCGTCATTGCACTCCCCGCACTTGTCGATTTGCGGACTCGCTCTACTGCAGCTCCAACGCACCTTCCTCGAGACTCGACGCTTTGCGCCCAACAGCTCGTTCGCTCTTTCCATGTCGCGTGTCGTCTCCTCACAAAAGGCATCAACACAAATCACACGTAGAAATCAACAGACGGCAAAAGGGGTAAACTTTGTTTTGCAGCTTACAATAAACAACGTACAACTCAAAAGCATCATCAACGAAGAATGGCGGATGGAGTTCTCGATCCGTCGCAGCTTGACTCTGCACCTTAACGCGGGCAAGGTCAAGTGCATACAATCACGACAAAACCGGTAACGACACAAAAAGATCTACAAAAACGACAAAAAGACGAAAGGACAAAAGGACAAAAAACGTACAGCAGCGGGTATTCGCTGGTCGTCACCGACCCAACTACTAATCCGCCGATTAAAGGTTTGACTAGGGGAGAGCGGACGGGATCCCGTATTTTCCTTTATCTATGGCCGTACGTGGAATGAGGGAGTCATGTTGGGGTTGAAATAGTGAATCCAGCCCGAAATATGGCAGATGTGATACTGACTGTCTCGATTGGTAGGAGAAAGAAGACAACCGAGACAGTCAGAACGGGAACATTGACATCAACGAATACTCGATTAGGGAGAAAGAAACGGCAAGAAACGGCAGTAAAAAGCCACAAATTTCAGCCTCACAGGAGCAATGTTCGAAACGATGCCCATCTTCGGCTTGGGCTTCGTCTTGTTGCAGATGCTGAAAGAAGGAGAGTGACGTGAACGGGGCCTTGACCCAACGCACGGACAATCCGGGGCCTGCTTCCGAAACCATATCTCGAGCACGTCTCGATGTTTTCAGCTTTGCGCTAGTGCATTTCTTTCTCCTTACTCCGTACATTTGTGCTTCGTTTTCAACTGACGGATATATTACAGGTATCATAACCCCTTCCGGCGCATATTGCACAAGATGCAAGCGAACATCGACCACAGTGCCTTCGATCTCGTTATTGTTCATGACGATGCGAGCTGCTGGGGAGGAACGAACAACGTAAAAATCATGTTACAAATAACGCTCGACCGTAATCAGGACGGACCTGACGGACGTTCATCGCTTCTCATCCAGGAGGCAATCGTTAACCTTTCAACAAAAGAATGTGAGTAGAGTACGATGTCGCTTGGCAGGAGTATTTACGCAGTATATGAACCGCTGCCCCCTCGGTTACTCGACGCCAGGGATCTGAAACACCACAAAAAGGCAAAATCACTGGTTCTGGACCGTTTCGACAGGCAAGAGCACTGTCAATTTGGACAATTAGCCGGTTGAATTTCTCGTTCGCCTCCAGTTTGTCGAGTCAACCAGCTCCACAGTACCAAATTGCGGCTGGTCCCTTGTGTCGCACACACACGGGTTGCAGGCACTGTCCCGGAAGAGCCTCAACTGAAACAGACCTCATCATTCTGGTTTGCACGGACACACCTGTCTTTCCTTCTTGGCAGCCCTCTCTCTTTCTTTCCAGCACCATTTGTTCATACCGCTCATGGCGCTTTATACGCACAAAAAAAATCAAAGAGACGTCGCATTTTAACAGCCACATGTCACATCAAGACTCAGTGGCCCCGTGCTCAGGGCGCGGCAAAGTCGACCTCCTCGTCGCTTGTCACTTCGAAACGACAAAACCTGTCAAAGTGCAAGGCACCATAAAATACGAGGGAGCCAGGACATGCAAGTGCTCCTCCGGAGGCCCGCGATGATCATTCATGTAAACCAAATTCGGCTCTGGACGCACATGGGTTTCTGTCCCTCTCCTCTTCCTCTCATGTTCGTCTTTCATCGGGTGTCTTGAGTCTACCATATTTGCATGATTCTTTACCTTCATATCCAAGCTTCTGTGGCTGGACCAGCAGAGGCCTTTGAACAAACTCTCGCCCGGTAATACCAAGACCCGAGTTTGATGGTGCCTTTCTTTTCTTGTCAAAGTATCTGGCTCACGGGATCTCTCTCTATTTTTTGAGATTAATCATTATTCATCTCCTAATTTTCGTTAATATCACCATTTATTTCAAGCCGTCTATTCATCTCGCCTCAACTTTCCACAACCTAATCGACGACAAATATCACACCTTGGCACACATCTCAATTTCATCTGGATTCCACCAACATACAGATACACAGGGACTACAACCGTTTCAGAGCCGGCAGCCATGGTGATTACATCCTGAGACAGACTGCACGACCGACGACTCTGCTGGCCGAGAGAGACAATTGGGTTGGCTCTCAGCGCAACAGGGGGCCCAGAGGGACGACATCTCCATCATGTCTTACCAAGAATATGCACATCTGGCGAGGGGCCGGACATCGATAAGTGCCCGGCAAGAAGCAGACCGGCGAAGTCGGAGCGCCTCCATGGCCCGGTACTCCATGTACAGCGAGCAGTTCTCGCGAGACCGCTCCTCTGTGGCGCCTGGGTCACATCGAAGCCGGAGCGCCTCGGTCGACCGGCCATATAGACCGTCGCACGCCTCGTTTAGCACTCCGCGGCCGTCGCCAGCTACCTTTACGCACAGCGCAACCCCCAGCACTGAGAGCAGTGTGTCCAACGGGACGTCCAGTACAACGACAACCAGTTCTCTCAGCCCCTCAAACTCCGCGTCACAACTGGGCTCGCGGAAGACATCTTCGAAAGACCGAAAACCAAAGAGGGACACGCGCAATCTCGGCGGCGCAAAATTGACGGCAAGTTCTCTGGCACAACTCAAGGATCTGGAAAGCAATGGCGGTGATCCACGACGCGGGGCGAAGCGACCGGGGCTCATTGACGTCCCACTGCCATGGCGGCCGTACTATCTCCAACGCAAGATCCTGAGCGCCTTCTTTGCCGTCTTTGCCGCCTGCATCATCGTGGCAGAGGCTCTGCTGGACTACTCAGGACGCAATGCGGGCTTGCTCGGAGAGACAAGCACGAGTCTGCGGTACTTGCTCTCGCTGGTGCCACCTGCTATCTTAACAATAATAGCAACCCTTTGGAGTCGCGTCGAATACCAGGCCAAGATGTCTGCGCCATGGCTGCAATTAGCAAAGGGCCCCAACTCGGCCGACAAGACGCTGCTTCTCGACTATTTTTCCATCATTCCGCCCCGTGATGCGTTCCAGGCATTGAAGAACGGCGATGTCGCAGTGGCATGTGCCTCGATGATTGCTGTGCTTCTGAAGACGGCCATTATTATTTCGACTGGAATGATTTCTCTCACGGTGCTCTCGGATACGGAGCAGACGACGTCCGTTACTCTGACATCAGAGTTTGTAAACGACGGCTCGCGGCTCTCCACGATTGGCAACATCCCGCTCCTGACCATGGTCGGCCTGCAGCGAGACAACCTCACGTTTCCCGACGGCACGTCGAGCAAGTTTGCCTTTCAAGAGTTTGCTTCCCACATGTCGAGCAGTACACAGTTTCAGGCCACAGTTTCGGGCTTCTCTGGCAGTATCAACTGTGCCCCCGCGCAGCTGACACTCAACGGCATCCAAAGCCCACGAACCGGCGTCGTCCGATTCAACACGACAATGACCGCAGAGGCGTGCACAGTCAACGTTCCCATCATCAGCTCCAGCTTCAGCAGCAACAATGGTTCGACCAGCCGAACCCATGTCGTTGCTCGTATGGTCCACGCTGCTTGTGACAGTTCGTCGGATATGTCGGCGCAGAGAGTCGTTGTCTTCTTTGGCACGGCCAGCATCGATGCCAAGGCCGCCATTGGCGGCAACAACCAAACCGTTACCGGGTCGATTGACGACTCGCAACAGCTCATTTGTCGACCATCCTATGCCATCAGCCAAGTCGACGTCGTGAAGAACGGCTCATACATTGACAGCGTGGCCCTCAACGCGTCGCCTGCGCCCCAAGAGTTGTCGAATGTTCAGCCATGGGACATTGCCCAAGCCCACTTTGACTCTCTCACTGGACCAGCAGCCGCCAGCATCAGCGACACCAACTCGCCCTATTTCGCATCCTCCGCCAACGTCAACGTCGACGCACCAATGTAC
Organism: Sporothrix schenckii 1099-18; assembly: GCF_000961545.1. Lineage (NCBI taxonomy): Eukaryota > Fungi > Ascomycota > Sordariomycetes > Ophiostomatales > Ophiostomataceae > Sporothrix > Sporothrix schenckii. The sequence continues at coordinate 4,067,792 of NW_015971142.1, forward strand.
CTCGCCTTTGGCATACAAGGCCAGGACGATGTCAACACGGACGCACCAGCCACGCCCACTGCCGCCTATCTCGACGCCGATACGTTGCAGGCTCTCGTCCAGACCTATTTTCTACAGTATTCCGCGCTCATCGCTCACCAGGCCTTAATGCAGCCAGCGGCGATTGCCACGACGTGCACAGCATACATTGGGGGCGATCGACTCGTCGTGAGCATGATCGCTGTCCAGATAGTGACTGTGCTCCTCTCCATAATTCTCCTTTTCAACATTGTCGCCATCTGCGTGGTGCCTGGCAAAGGCTACCTGCCGCGGGACCCGCAGAGTCTGCTGGACGTTGCCGCCTTGCTGTCCCACAGCCGGACGCTTCTACAGGCCCTGCGCGGTGCCGGTGGTGCCGACAAACGTGCATTACGCAGCCGTGTCAAGATGAGCGCCTACTACACGGGCGTTGAGCCATACGATCGAGGCTCGGCAGAGACAGGAAAGGGCAACTTTTGCATCTTCAGTGACGTCGACCACCCCGAGCCAGAAACCCGGTACACGGAGCCTACCAGCGGCTGGCACCATCCCTTTGGTCTGCATCCGCTGCAGCGTGTGGTGATGTACGTGTTTCTCGCAGTCCTCTTTGCCGGCTTGGAGATTGCGCTGCGCATTTCAAACAGGAATGATGGTTTTGGGACGCTTGAGACGGGCACCTTCAAGCACTTCCTCTGGACCTTGCTGCCGGCGTTCATCGTCACATGCGTTGCCATCCTTTTTGCCACAGCTGACTTCCATGTCCGCGCTTTGGCGCCCTTTGCGGAGCTGATGAAGCCATCCGGCGGGTCCATGGTGAATATGACATCGGGCCTGCTGGACCGCACGGCACCCACGGCGGTGTACAAGGCCATCCGTATGCGGTGCTACACTGTGGCTGGGTCTTCTGCGGCCGTGGTGGCGGCGGCGCTGCTCCCCATCTTCGCCGCGAGTGTGTTCACAGCGCGAACCGTTCCAGTCTCGTCCGAGGTGCAGCTCATCACACAAGACTTTTTTTCTAACTCGACCAATCCACCACTGAATTCTTCAGCAACGTGTCCATCATGTATGGATGGCATGACACTGGCTTCGCTCGTGCTGGACGGGAACGTGTCGTATCCCGATTTTACGTTTGAAGACCTGGTGTTCCCGGCGCTGGCCATAGTTCCGTTGATCGGCGTGAATGAGACGGACGATCTCGAGACCACCACGACGGTACCGGCTGTGCGGTCGGCCATGTCCTGCAGCTATTACGCGCAGAAGGACATTGTCGTCAACCTGACCACAAACTACCGCATTGGCGGCATTGTGAACCCATTGCGAATCAACTTGCCCGGCGAACCCAGCCTCGGCAGCAGCGAGCTGTTGTCCAGCACACTCGTGCTCGGAACAGCACCGCCACTCACAACATTCAATAGCTCGAATGTTACGACGTCCGTACGCGTCCCTGCGCCGTCACCGGCCGCAGCGTCTCCCGCACCCATCCGTTCGGATGCCATTTTTGGTGTTGCTGCATACCGGCCATTCCAGGCCGCCAACGGCTCGCTCATCACCCACTGGGTGTATGCCTGGGGCCAGCTCAGCAACGCCAACACCAACCAGACGACGGTGCAAACCATCTCGGCCCTTGCGTGCAACGAGACCATGGAGCAGCTCGATGTCCAAGTCACCTTTGACGGCGCCACACTGGACATCAACCCGGACTTGCCGCTCCGGCGCATGGAGGCCACCGTCCAACCATCCGATGCTGCCCTCAGCACAACGCTCAACTACAGTCTACTCAGCAGTACGATGACGACATCGCCGAACCTGCTCGACAGCTTCTTTGGCACGCTCGTCTCGTCCCGGTTTGGCCTTCCTGTCGCGACACTCGGCGACGGCAACAGCACCAGCGCCAGTGGGCCCGGCACGCAAAACAACTCGGTCGCCGAAGCCATCCTGAAACAGCACGGCATTCTGCGCGCCCAGGTCGTCAGCGCCTTCAACCGGCGCCCCACGACGGCATCGTCGCGCCCCGCCGCCGTCTTCCCGCTGGACAGCAACGGCACCGCCATAGGCAACGCCACGCAGATCGGCTTCACGGGCCACCTCACGAGCGTCTCGGACGGCACGCGCCGGCTGCTGCAGGACGCGCCCACGACGCGTGTCCTCCAGACGCTGCTGGGCCTCGTGCTGGTCTGCTCGCTGCTCAGCTGGATCACGTTCCCGGGGCCCAGCAACGTGCTGCCGCGGCCCATCACCAGCATTGCGAGTGTGGCTGCCCTGCTGACCGACGGCAACGTGTTTGGCTACTTTGGGCGCGGGCCCGAGTGGCAGACGGGCGACCAGCTCGTCGAGCCGTTTCGCGACGGGCTGGCCGTGACGGCCGGGTTCACGCTGGGCTGGGCGCGCGCGCCCTTGCGGCGTCGGCAGCGGCAGCAGCAGCTGCAGGAGTACGCGTCGTCCATATGGGGCGTCCCCGACCATGCGCACGACGAAGAGCTGTTTGGGATCAATGCTGCGCGGACCGGCGGCTGGGGCGGCGGCGAGAATGTCGGGCTGGGGCTGCAGGCACGGGTGGGCTATGCCCAGCGCGGGTACGTGGCCAACTGGGCCCCGCGGGGGAAGTAATGTGCGTACATGTCCGGAGTACTGGTGTGCGGCAGACGAGGTCGATCCAGTGATACCAGAATGAAAGGTCTTTGCATGGCGTTTTTGTTCCTGCTTTTTTTTTTTTTTTTGGTATTCATTTTTCTATGTCACTTGGAATACCCTGGTGCAGTTTTCTATTAATTCGTGTAATACTGTTGCAAAACGGACTATGTTTCTTTTCTTCCTGTCATCAATACGTAATTGAGTGCTTTCATAATTATGGTAAGGATTACCTTTCTTCAACATCCGAAAACATCCGATATGGTGTAATGGTCAACATCCGACGCTCTCACCGTCGAGCTCGGGGTTCGATTCCCCGTATCGGAGCTCATATCTGTTTCTTTTTTGGTGCTGTGTTTGGTGGGTCTTTTTTTTTTTTTTTTTTCTATGTTAACACGCTCACGTGCTCTGCAGTTCGGCATAACGGCGGGCCATTGCATCATGTCGCAGCGGTCTCGCAGCGGGTTTTGCAAGCGAATTAGCAAGCCAGACGCGCTAAGCTTCAATGGCTACAGGCGTCATGTCAAGGCCCAGCACCATTCTTCTTGGTCGACCGTGACGGCGGCGGAAGCCAACGAGCGAAGGAGCCAAGCTCACGCCCACGCTCACGCTCGCTGACGGCCATTGATGCTCACTTTGTCCCTTTGCGCTTCTGCAGACACTCTTTCTTTTGTTCTTCTTTTGTCTTCTCTCCTCTTCCTTTATTCCCTCTCGTCTCCCAAGCAATTGCCAGATTGTCCATCTGCCACACATCCCTCTCGCCGAGCTCCGACTTTATCTCCATCCGTTTCGAAGACCTTCTCGAACGGCAGCCCGATCGCTCGCTCCATTGACCTCCGTTCGGTCGGCTCGGGATTGCCACGATATGCCCCCCGGAGCGTCCGTCTCCAGTGTTCGCTAAAATGGCGGCTCGCGGCCTGTCCCGAGCGTCTACGTTCTCGCTGTCGGCGGCGCGGCAGGTGCAACCCGGCAGCCAACAGGCGTATCGCCGCCAGCCATGGCTTTCGTCAGCTCCGGCCGCAACGTCTCCTCTTCTTCTGAGCCGGGGCGTCCCCTCGACGCTCTCGCATGCCCTCCTCCGACAACCTTCGACCTGCTTCTTCTCGGCTGCGACGGCCCTGCGCAGAGATGCGACCCCGACGCACCCTCCGCCCGCAACGGCCACGCCCACTCCGGAAGAGATTAAAAAGGCCGCCGCCTCACCCACAGCAGCAGCATCGCCGGCCACACCTGCTGGCGCAAAACAGGCTACCAAGGCCGCTGACCCGCTGGCCGACGTGGACAAGTCGGCGTCCGAGCAGCGCAAGGCCGACTGGGCCATTATGAAGGAGATGTCGCGGTACCTGTGGCCGTCGGGGCGGGGCAGCCTGGACACCAAGATGCGCGTGGCCCTGGCCGTGGCGCTACTGGTGGGCGCCAAGGTGCTCAATGTGCAGGTGCCGTTTTACTTCAAGAGCATCGTCGACACGATGAACGTGGACCTGTCGGCGGTGACGGCGACGGGCGGCATGACGGCGGCGACGGTGGCCGGCAGCATGATCCTGGCGTACGGGGCCACGCGCATCGGCGCGACGCTGTTCCAGGAGCTGCGCAACGCCGTGTTTGCGTCGGTGGCGCAGAAGGCGATCCGCAAGGTCGCCGGCAACGTGTTTGACCACCTGCTGCACCTGGACCTCAGCTTCCACCTGTCGAAGCAGACGGGCGGGCTGACGCGCGCCATCGACCGCGGCACCAAGGGCATCTCGTTCTTGCTGACCAGCATGGTCTTCCACATCCTGCCGACGGCGCTGGAAATCACCATGGTCTGCGGCATCCTGACGTACCAGTACGGCTACCAGTTTGCCGCCATCACGGCGGCCACGATGGCCGCGTACACAGCCTTTACCATTACGACGACGGCGTGGCGCACCAAGTTCCGGCGCCAGGCCAACGCGGCCGACAACAAGGCGTCGACGGTCGCCGTGGACTCGCTCATCAACTACGAGGCGGTCAAGTACTTTAACAACGAGGCCTTTGAGGTGGCGCGCTACGACGCGGCGCTGCGCCAGTACGAGAAGAGCTCCATCAAGGTGGCCACGTCGCTGGCGCTGCTCAACAGCGGCCAGAACCTCATCTTCTCGTCCGCCCTGACGGCCATGATGTACCTGGGCGCGCGCGGCATTGCCGGTGGCGACCTGACCGTGGGCGACCTGGTCATGATCAACCAGCTCGTCTTCCAGCTGTCGGTGCCGCTCAACTTTTTGGGCACCGTCTACCGCGAGCTGCGGCAGTCGCTGCTCGACATGGAGACGCTCTTCAACCTGCAGCGCGTCAATGTCACGGTGACGGACGCGCCGGGCGCCAAAGACTTGGTGCTGGCGCCGACGACGGCCCAGGCGGTTCTGGCCGCGGGCCAGAGCGCCGCGCCCGCCTCGTCCGCCTCGCCCGCCACGGCCGCCGCCACCGCCGGCGGCGAGATCCGCTTCGACAACGTCACCTTTGGCTACCACAAGGACCGCCCCATCCTACGCGACCTGACGCTGACCATCCCCGCGGGCCAAAAGGTCGCCGTCGTCGGCCCCAGCGGCTGCGGCAAGTCGACGCTGCTGAAGCTGCTCTTCCGCTACTACGACGTCGACGCCGGCCGCATTCTCATCGACGGCCAGGACGTCCGCGCCGTCCGCCTCGCCAGCCTGCGCCGCCACATTGGCGTCGTGCCCCAGGACACGCCGCTGTTCAACGACACCGTCGAGCACAATTTAAGGTACGGCAACCTCGCCGCCACGCCCGACCAGGTCGTCGCCGCCGCGCGCCGCGCGCAGATCCACGACATCATCGCCGGCTGGAAGGACGGCTACCAGACGCAGGTCGGCGAGCGCGGCCTCATGATCTCCGGCGGCGAGAAGCAGCGCCTCGCCGTCGCGCGCCTGCTGCTCAAGGACCCGCCGCTGCTCTTCTTTGACGAGGCCACCAGCGCCCTCGACACCCACACCGAGCAGGCCCTCATGCAGAACATCAACAGCATCCTCAAGGAAAGGGGCAACGCGCGCACCAGCGTCTTTGTCGCCCACCGCCTGCGCACCATCTACGACGCCGACCTCATCATTGTGCTCAACGGCGGCCGGGTCGCCGAGACTGGCACCCACCGCGAGCTGATTGACCGCAACGGCATCTACGCGCAGTTGTGGAGTGGTACGTTCTTGCCCCTGTCTTCCCTTTCTTCCCTGTTTCCCAGTATGCAGAGCCAACGAGTACTAACAGCGCTGGCAGCCCAGGAAACACGCATCGACGACGGCGAGATCGAGGAGGGCGCCGAAGAAATTACCGACGCGGAGAAGCCAAAGACCAAGTAGGTTGACGTACGTGGGCGATGTGGACTGGACATATGGGGAGTTGGAGTACATTTGCACATTGGCACATTTGGGTTCAACAAAATAGACAGGATATGGACATGGATCAATGTTCTTTGTAAATCACGATTCCTCTTTCCTCCACCCGGCTCCCACGACCACCGGCTTGCACACCTAGCGCCCGTAGCGCCCCTAGAACCCCGTCACCAGCGACAGCAGCTTGCCAAAGTTGGGCGTGCCATAGCCCGTCACGGGGTCCCAGCCGGTCGTCGCGTTCCAAAAGGCGCCCGGGATCACGCCCGAACCGGCCGGCTCGGCGCCGCCGCTCTGCGTGTTCTGGCCGTTGCAGCCGACGGCCTGGCCGGCCGTAATGTCCGTCAGCACCTGCGGACCAAAGGTGTACAGCAGCGGGTTGAGCCAGCCGAGCGTCGGCAGGCCCTTGCGCAGGCGCGCGTCGTTGAGCAGACCCACAATGGCCGCCCACACGGGCGCGGCCGCGCTGGTGCCGCCCGAGGGGCCGGGCGTGCCGGCGTACACAATCTGGTAGTCTGGGCTGACGCTGTGCGCCGACACGTCGGGGAACCCGCGGCCGTGCCAGTTGGTGTAGTGGCCGTAGTACTCGTAGGTGCTCGCGGACACGTGCTCCGCCAGGTAGGCGCCGACGGCGAGCGCCTGCCAGGCCGGGCGCGGGAAGTAGCTGCTGAAGCCGCCGGACGAGCCGTCCCAGGCAATCTCAGGCGTGACGTCCACGGTGCCGCCGACCGACGTCAAGTACGGGCACGTGGCCGGGAAGATGGCGTTGAACTCGGGCGTCTTGTAGTCCGGCGCCAGACAGCCGGCGCCGACACCCAGGTCGCCCGACGACTCGATGACGGTGATGCCGCGCAGGCCCAGCAGGCCAATCAGGTTGCACGTGTGCACGGCGTAGTTGTAGGGCACGGAGTCCTCCTCGTCGCCGTACGAGTTGGAAATGACCTGGGGCAGCTCCGCGTTGGTCTTGGAGAGCAGGTAGCGGTAGTACGGCAGGTACGGCTCGTTGCTGTTGTTGGCGGGCGTGGGCTGGTCAATGTTGGGCACAAAGGGGGGGCTGCCGCCCGTGATGTACTCGACGACGGGCAGCGGGTGGGCGACGCCGACAATGTTCTGGGCGTCGAGGTCGGCCTCGCCAATCTGCGCCGTGGTCGGGTTCTGGTCGTTGGTGCCGTTGTTGATGAGCTCGACGGAAAAGTTCTGCGCGGGCAGGCCGTTCAGCTTGAGATAGTCGGCCAGATCCTCGTACAGGGCCGACTGGCCCAGGAAGCTGCCGAAGCCAATGCGGCTGCCTGAGCTGGCGTCCGCCGCGTAGTCGCCGACCTGGTACAGCTGCTTGAGGCAGGCGGGCGTAATGGACGTCTGGCAGGCGGCGTCAATCGCCGTCTTGGTGGCGCCCTTTCTGGGATTTTTGACCTTGTCCGGCGTGGCCACCGCGCGCTCGCCAAACTGCATGTCGCCCAGACGCGGCGCAAACGGCCGCGCGCCGCCAAAGTAGTTGCCCGGGTCGACAAGCGCGACGTGCGCGGCAATGTCGTCGGGCACCGAGTACGACAGCGTGCGCAGCTTCGTCGAGGTGGCCGCCGCCGTCGTCGACGCGGTGGAGGGCGGCGTGTAGTACTGGTAGTCGGCGCCAAACAGCTTGTTGGCACCAGCCACGTCCGTCGCGAGATCCACGTAGCCGTCCCGCACGACGTAGCTCTTGACCACGCCGCTCGACTCGAGCCAGCTGGTCACGGCCGACACGGCGTCGGCCGAGGGGCCAAAGGTCGCCGTGATGCCGTCGACATCCACAAACTGGCCGTAGCTGGCGTGGCCAGGCGTCGACACGGCCAGCAGGCGGGACTCGAGCTGGTCAATGTTTTGCAGGTTGAGGGCAATGGTGAACACATGCGTGTCAGCCGAAGCGCCGGTGTCGGTGTTCTCCGTCTTGAACGTCTTGCCCGCGGCCGAGCTGCTGGCGACTGTCCAGCCTGCTGGCACCGCGTCGATCTTGCTGATGACGGCGGCGTTGGTGGCGGGCAAGAGCATCACCGTCGTGGCAATGGCAGCCAGAGTGGCCATCCCAGACCGTAGGGTGCTGCAAGCCATGATGGGCGACGAGAGGGAAAGTAGAGGACGAAGAGGAAAGGGAGAAGGGTGGAGAAAGGTGGAGAGGCGTGGAGAGGAAACGAAGATGGTAGGCAAAGCGGACGGAGACAGGGAAAGACACGCCGTTGGGTGGACACGGCCCGGTGTTTATATATCTCTGTACTCCTGTGGTCGTGTGGTACACAAGATCGTGTGCGCCAAGAAAGAGGGTCACCCCACAGGAGGGAGGAAGGGCGGATGGGTTGCAGGGATGGACAGGCACGAACTGCGTGAGTGTGGGTGATTCGCGAGGTGTTTAATTTGCTTCGCCATCCAAAGCTGCAAAGACGGCGAGACGGGCAAGCAGCAGTGCTCCGCACAGAAACGAGGAGGTGGAGCTACCCGTTTTTCTAGGAGGTATTTTATAGACAGAACGATGGGGGCAGCGAGGGATGGCGATCTCCCAACACCTATCGTGGCACGGCATTGGCACACTTGTCGTACTTGTCATACTCTGTGCAGTTGTGCCGCAATGGAGACGACTCGGAAGAAACAGTGACCCGTGTGCGCAGCAGGCTGTGGGCACGCAGTGCGAGGCACAAATCGGAGGCTTTTCGCGTTTCTGCCATTTTCTTGCCAGTTTTCCCACTCGGCTTGCCTTCCTTTTTCATATCAAGCCGTGCCCGTCGCGCTGGGCATCCAGCCCTTCCTTGCTGAGCCTCCTGGCTGCCCGGCTGTCGTCATTGCTGGGCCCAAATAGCCTTGTTTACCGGGACACGGCAGCGCAATATGAAATAAAACACACCTTGGCAGAGCGAAGAAAGCTTAGCAGGGCGAGAACGACAAGGTCCTGCCAAGAACGGACAAGCTTTCTGGATCTGGCCGGACGCTCAAAGCCGCGATGGGGTCAGCTGGGCGTCGAAGGAAAGGAGTGGGCACCTCACAGAACGCCATTGCATATCAGCATAGGATGTATGTCCGTTCAGAGCATTCGCACATCTGGGCGCTGTTGTCGTATCTCGGCAGAAAAGAGATCGGCAGTGACAAGGGAGGCCGTCCAGGCCAAAGTGGAGTCGTCCTTGTGACAGAAGGGAAGGTGAGTTGAAAGTCAAAGTCAACGGAAGCGGGGATGCTAGGATGATAGGACGATAGAATGATGGAATGAGAGAATGGTGAAATGGTAGAATGATAAATGACGATATGACTAAACGACATGAAATGATGTGGTAAGAAAACGAGAAAAATGTGAGCAGAGACGCCATTGAGTAAACATCGGTGCGTTATAGGCAGGGGATCTGGGTCACAGTCAGGATCAGACGGGTGTAAAAATGCCCTCATGGCGAGGACAAACCATGGGCTGGCAAGTTGTGGAAATGGCGGGTGTGATGTGGAGGGTGCATGAAACGAAACATGGTGGCGAGAGATTAAAAAAGGAGAGGATGCAGACAGGAGGAGAGGAGAGAGGCCAAAAAGAGCGGAAATGTCTGCTGCACATATCGTCCAGGATCGGTCATAACAGGAAAGAAGGAGAAGGCGGCATGAAGAGGAAGGTGCCAGGCACGAGGCCATGAGGGCAGCTACTTCGTACAACGAGGGAAGGAACATGCCGAGCTTTGGAGTTGCCCGATTAGGCATGTAAGAGAACAAGCCCCGGCAAGGCAAGTGCGACGCTACGGACAACCAAGGACGGGGATGCAAATGCCGCCTATTCCGTAGTGGCCAGGCTCGCTGTACGAAATACCCTCCTAGAACCAGCGAGTAAGTGAGTAGTCAATTGAGGCAGGTCAAAGTCGAAAATGCAGACGGGGAACAAGAAAAAGGGAAAGAAACGAAACAAGAAACGCGTCGGCTGGTCCCACGACTGCGGACGATGTTGTTGGCTGCAAGGCCACGGCCTTTGTTCCTTGTGACTCCCCACAAGAAGCAATGCCGATCGCATCGGCGCCTCAGGGGTTTTGGTGAAGAGGTGGTGTGGCCCGTGCGAGAGGGCCGGCGCTAGGATGAAGAGAGAAAGAGGTTATGGGGATGGCGACGGCAGGGTGCGATTGCGTCAAACAAGGCCAAAAGTAAAAAGCAGCTGCCGAAGAAGGAAATGGAAGAGGAATGCGGCTTGGCCAGCGTTGTGAGAAAGACGCTTTGCAGAGACGAAGACGGCACTTTCGGGTGCAGGATGCGGACCAGATGGTCTCTGGTTGTTGGTGTCTCGTGCGGAAAAAGTGAGGAGATAGAAGAGACCGGGATAGGACAGAGACAAAAGACGGTGCCAATCATAAAGCGTGAGGCAGACATCCAATGATGCCCGTCCTGTTCCTGTCTAATCTCGCTCTACAGAATAGAGAGTATGTTGTACATGTTCCAGGTCACATCTCATGTCTGCTACCTGGCCCTGCGGTGGTGCCTGAATGTGCAGGCAAGGTACTAAGGTACCTGTGGTCCAGTGCGACGTCTTGTGCCGATCGTCCTCTATCATCTCCGCGTTGGCCAACAGGATATGCCGACAAGCAAGACAGCGCAAGGGGGTAGCAAAGACAAGATGAAAAAAAGACAAAAAAAGACGAAAGACAAAAACAAAAACAAAAGAAGAGAAGCCACCGATGCGAGGGTACAGAGGACCGCCGGTAGGCACACCAGCAGACAAGGTTGCCCATGGTGTGCTTCCATGGCAATTCAACCGTCGCGGTTCCCGATGTCACTACAGCAGAGGAAGGCCATAAGCGGATCCTTGGGCACGACGGCCAAAGAGAAAGGCAGAAAACATCCATTTCGTAGCCGTTTCTTCGCATCGTGCGGCGTACAGTGTACAGCACCGTTAACATCGTATCCGATCAAGGCCATTGCTTGGCATTCTGCAGCCGGCACCTGTCCGCTCGTTGTCCCTCATGTTACCCCCACAGCACACCCTCCATGGCTGTGTAGCGGCAGCCCCGAAATCCCGAAATCGGCATTGCCCCAAATCGTGCATCATGCAGATGTGCGTTGTGTCGTGTGCATTGCCGTGCCGCGCAGCCCTCTCAGTCAGTCGTGTTGAGCCGCTGGAGAGTAATGCCGGCCACTGTACAGAGCCTATTGAGCAGTTCCTTCAGCACAGTGCCATACAACTCACGACCCATATCTTATTCGCAAACTCTCCATCCTCGTCACCCCCCTGCCAACGGCTTTTCCTTCGATTCTTACTACAATATTAACCTCGTTTTTCATGTTATAGATTCTTTATTTTATTCGTTGTCGGGATCTTGTCCCTTATTTGCACACTCCTCTATTTACAAAAAGAGAAGACGAAAAGAGAAAAGATAAGATGAACGTCCCTTTACAGCAACGAAAAGATCAAGAAGAAAATGAGCCAAAAAGCAGAAACAGCATAAGAAATCCCACACAAACGCCATGCATTAGTAACTCCCAGCCTCACGTTATGTCGCATCTCCTTGGTCCTGGTTGCAGCCAACAGCTACGCCTGTGCAACCCTTCACCGTCCTTCTTCTTGTCGTCCCGTGGGCTATGCTGATGATGACAGCAAAACAAGCAAAAGAAATTGTACGAAAAAAAAAAAACGAAAACCAAGAGACGGGGGGAGCCGACAGCCCACCGAAACCCCCTCAGGCGATCGCGCCCAACGATTTCCTCTCCGCCAAGAATTTGGCTGCACCCTCGTTGTGCTTCGCCAGCTTGTCCGGGAAGCTGCCCGACTTTAGCATCGCAATCACGTTGGGAATCGACACGTCCACGTTTTTCTGGCGTGTCCAGTACTCAAAGGGCCCGCGGTTGTGGTCGAGCGCGTCGCCGAGCTCCATGCAGCGCTCTTCCGGCGTGTGCTCCACGTGCATGGCCAGGCAGTGGGTCATGAGCCGGCCCGTGCGCCGGAGGGGCCACAACGACGGATTGGCCGGCTGGCGCAGGTGTTTCTTGGCATCCTGGTACTTTGCCGAGACGCAGAGCCGGCACTTCCAGAAGCCGTTGCCGTCGGATGCGCCCTTCTCGGCCATGGCGGCGCTGTCATCGACCTCCGCCTTGCCGAGGTAGCTGTCGTTGTGGCTGCCGATGCTGCTGTGGCTGCGGCCGCGATTGTGACCGCCGGTGTAGTGCGCCACCATCTCCACGTCGGACTGGTTGTCGTCGTGGTCTCCGCCATTGCTCTCCTGGCCATGGCCAATGCCGTTGACAGCAGGAACAGGGCTGCCGCTGCTGCGCATACTGATCGTGTCCTGCAGGCTGACCTCGGACGCCGCGCGCGCCCGCTTGGAGGGACCGCCGGCTCCAATACCAACATCACTGTTGTCGAAGCCCGTCACCGACAGGGGCCGCTTGTTGGGGACAGGCCGCCGGCCACTGCCGTTTGTTAGCAGGGTGCCGGTGCCCGCCGTCGACACCCGCGGGGCATGGGGGACCGGGTCGGTCAGCGGACGGCCGCCGTGGAGCGCCCGCTGCGCCTCGAGCGTTTCCTGGCGATGCCGGCAGTGCCGGACCTGATGGCTGAGGTCCAGTCGACGGAGTTGCAGTGTGCGGGACTCCTGCGGTGTGAGGTCGGGCTGGTCGAGCTGGGCCTGGCAAAAGTCGAGGTCGACCTCGTACGCCTTGATGTCCTCGGAGAGCTGGCGGTAGGTGATCGCGTCCAGATCCACATTCGCCGAAGTGTAGCCCAGGGGTCCATGCTTGCCAACGCGGGAGCTGTTTGGCGGCCGGCCACGGGCGCGGCGGACGGCGGGCGTGGTTGTTGTCGGCGGGTCGTCGGCTACGACGGAGGTCTCTTTGTCGTTGTCATCAATTCGGCTCTCGTCCGGCAGGACGGACTGCTCGGCGGCGTGCGACGTGCCGTTCGGCTGTTTGTCTGCAGTGGAGTCCTGAAGAGGGTGTTAGTTCCGCGTCAGACGACCTCACGCAGTGCCCTGCGCAACAGGGAGGGGAGCTTGAAAATTAGGGCAGCAAACGGACAGGCGCTAAGCAAACGCGCCTCCAGAATAAGACGGTACACTAGGCGCAATCAATGCACGCTCAACCAGCTCGAGACACTCGGAAACAACTTACTATAGAAACGACGTCCCGCTCGGTGGCCGGCTCGGTCGGCTCAGGGATGTGCTCAGTGGCCAAGATTTCGGAAATTGGCGCGACACGGATCTCAGCAGGTGCAGCGGGCGTCGCAGGTGTGGCGGGCGTATCAGTAGGGACGGCAGCAGGAGCGGCAGTGGCAGACGCTGCAGCTTCTGCCGCTGCAGCAGCTGATGCAGGCGTTGTGTTCATGGACCGAGGTGTACCCTTGGCCGGCCGGGCGAGCTTGCCTTTCTTTGCTGCGGATTTTCGTCCCAGCGGCGTGGCTTGCGGAGTGGCAGCTTGTGGTGTCGCTGCAGCGGGTGTAGCGTTGGTGGATGTTGCCAAGGCAGTCGTCGTTTTCTTGGTCGGCGCAGTGGCAGGCGTGGTGGCAGCCTTTGATGCAGCTTTTGGTGTAGACGCGGGCGTAGATTTGCGGTTCGATTGCAGCTGGACAGCTCCGTGGCTGCCGCCGTTCTTGCGGCCAGGCGGGCGTCCGCGGGGCGCCATTTTATATAGTAGGAGGCGGACGAACTTGGGGAGGGAACAGAAGAAAGAAGGGATGAGACAAAAGGAGGCGAGGTGGGATAAAAGAAAAGAAGGAAGCCGATGTCGGGTGGAAATCAAAGGTTGCTGGGAAGAGTAAAAGAGTAAAGAGCGTAGCTAGGTACTGTGACGCGGGACGCGGTCGGGGCAGTGATTGCGGCGATGCAAATAGAAGTCGAGAGGGCAAAGAGGTCCGAAAGGCAGCGCAGGTGATGCCAAGTTAATGGGTCGATGAAAGAGACGAAAGGAGAGAGAAGGGCGGCAGAGACGTGGCGACGGCACGATCGATAAGAAAGAGTGGTCGTGCTAATGAAACGTCGAAAAGGACAGTTGACTCTCGCGCGATGCAAGCCACAAAAGGATTCCGAAAAGAAACGCAGACCGCAGATCGCAGAAGCGAAAGAGAACTAAAGTCGTCGAATTGTTATTTTCGGAGGCGGGATGCGTTGCACGTCGAGATGAAAGAGAAGACTTGAGGAAAAGTGTCGCGGCACCGGTGAGAGTCAGGGAGAGTTGAAAGGAGAGGAAAGACAGACAAGGGTGAAAACGAGACGAGAAGCGAAAGAAAAAAAGAATAGAATAAAGGACGGGTGGGAACGCTTTCGATAAAGCGGGGGTGGATAAGACAGAGAATGGGCGAAGAAAAGAAAATGAAAGCGAGAGAAGAAAAGAGGAGAAGAGGAGGGAGAGATGAAGTTTAGAAGAAAACAGAGGAAGAGAAAGAGGGATAAGAGGGCAAGCAAATTCGGGAAAGAAGGAAAGAGCAACAGAAGAAAGAGGGACCAAAAAAAAGAAAAGAAAAAACACGAAAAACGAAAGACGAAAGACGAAAAAAGAGGCAAGTGCTATGGGGGAGGTGGATTAAAATTAACTGCTGAATACAGCAAGACAGCGTGGCGCGCGATAGAAACACGCCCAAAAAGCAGGTGCCCAGGAAAGAGAAGGAAGAAAAGCAAGAAAACGAACAAAAAGGCAAGAGAGGGGAGCTGTCCGGTGGAGGAGGCGGGCAGGGAGTCGCTCTTTCTTCTTTTGTCAGTACTGGCGGTATTTGGTTTGTCTGGGTTTTTAGGGGCGTGATTTTATTATTTTCTTTTCAATGAATTGTTTTTCCGGCTGCATGTCTCGCCTCGTTCCAATTTTTCTCTATTTCTTGTTTCTCAGTATTACTTGCAGGAACATCCTCAACGTTGGTCGGACCAGGCAGCCTTTCATTCAAAAAAAATAACCATTGATATGTTTTTTATTTGTTTTTTCTTTTCTTTTCTTTGTATTTTTCATTTCTTTTTTTTTTCAATCAACCAGAACATGCGACACGACGTAATGTCTCCTGTCTCGAGTTTTGGGTTTGCCGCATTACGGAATACTCCGCATTACAGCCTCTTCTGCCTACGAATGATACTGCCGAGCGATAAGATAAGCGACCAGCAATTCAGCGAAGGAGAAGAAAAGAAAAGAAATAAAACGTAAATACGATTGACGATGAACTGTCAATCATGGAAATAGGGAAGTTTTACAAAGAACGATTCGGCTGGCCAAAGAAGACGGCGAGTTGAAGACGAACGACCAAAGAAGGAAAAAAATGAAGAAGAAAAGAAAGAGGGAGGAAAAAAAAACCACTCGCATCGTAAACAATAAATGTGGATAACAAAATTTTAATGTCTTATCCTCCGAGCCTCCTTTTCCATCAAGGCTCCAGGGTGCCTCCGGTGCGTACCATTGTACTTTTTACAGACCTGGCCCGGCGCCTTGTCCACTAAGAATGCAAGGTTGGGAGCTATGGGAGGAAGCACCAGCTTTGGCCAGCCTGTGTCTGCGAATAGAAACTCTTTGAGGCGTTGAAGAATCATGGGGGGGCGACAGGGCTTGTCCTGCCAAGGGCTTCTTGTACTGCCGTTGATTGGCTTGTTCAGCGGAGTGGTTTTGTCTGTCCTCCCTTTTTTCCTCTTTTTTCTCGTTTCTCTTTACCAAGTATAATTATAATTCGAGCTGACAACTCTACTTTGAAACGATTTCTGGGCGTCTTTTTAGGGTGGTTCTTTTCACCCTTCTCTTCTACACTCCTCCGCATCAAAGTTCGAGTGTTGTGGACAGGAAGGACCAGAGTAAATTCGTTATGACTTCAAAAAGAACGTTGATCAAAGGCCGGATAGAATGCAGGACGCATGGCCACAACCTTGAGCAAGTGTGTCCTTTTTAGGACTAGGGAATCCTTTATTCTGTGACTGGCATCTGTAAATGTAGCATGGTGGTGTGTATTTTAGGAACATTTCTGAGTGTAAAAGACTGGCTTCTTTGATTGAAAGCGTTCTGAAACATGCAAAATGGTTTTTGAAGATGCATGTATTTTTGCAATTTTTTTATAGTGCTCATCGTTTGATTTAGAAAGGTTTTGAGGCTTTAAAAAAAAAAAAAACCTGAAAACGCAACCCGAATGACCGAAAATAAAATAAATAAATACGTAATAAATAATAACACCATGTCTAATAAAACGTTTCCAACGTTTTGTTAGACCAGGTATGAAGCCAGAGGCGACACACGAACTGTCGGGTTTACACTCAAGACCACTCTCGAACAAGATAGAAGAACGAGTCACGCGACGAGGTGAACGAGGTTAACAGAAAGGAGAGATTTTATATTACCATATGAAAGGGGGGTATTCTAAAGAGTTCGAGCAACATTAGATCGAAAAGACCAGACGTCCACGTCTAGATGAGACAGTACGGCAAGCCAATGACAAAAATACAGCGCAGATGCCAGGAACTGCCATTTTCCATAATACCAAAAAAGGAAAAAAGGAGAAAAAGACAGACGACCAAACGACGCCACGGTTTACACCTTCTTCATGAGGCTGGGCCCGGCCAGGGTGACGCGGGCGACGACGAAGACAAAGACGCTGGCCAGCATGGTGAAGCCGCAAAAGTACTGCAGGCCGGTGAAGCTGCCGTTCTGGTGCGTGGTGATGGCGCCGGCAATGGGCGAGCCGGTGAGGGCGCCGAAGCTCTGGACGGCAAAGGCGGTGCCGGTGCGGATGCCAATCTGGCGGATGTCGGAGATCTGGGCGATGAGGGTGGGGCCGAGGGAGATGAAGCCGCCGGAGGAGAAGCCAAAGAGGACGGCGTAGGCGACGATGGCGCCGGTGGACTTGCTGCCGGGGATCCAGAGGGCAAGGGAGATGATGGCCGACAAGGCGGTGATGGCAATCATGACGTTGTAGCGGCCGAGGCGGTCGGCGACGATGCCGGGGGCGATGCGGCCGACGATGCTGACGGCGTTGATGATGGACAGCAGGTAGGGCAGCAGGGTGGGGCTCATGCCGGAGGCCTTGGCCTGCAGCTCAATGTAGTTGAAGGGCAAAAACATGCCCCAGAAGAAGAGGAAGCAGGCGACGACGGTGAGGACGTAGACGGGCTCGCGGAAGCCGCCAAGGTACTCGCGGACGACGAGGGGCTTGGGCCGCGGCGGCAGGCGCGAGCGCACGGTGAGGCAGGCGATGCCCAGCAGGCCCAGGAACAAGAAGGCGACGGCGCGCACGGCCCAGGGGAAGCCGACGCGGACGATGAGCTTGTCGAGCATGATGGGCAGGACGACGCCGCCGAGCGACGAGCCGGAGACCATGATGCCGAACGCGGCGGCGCGGCGGCGGAAGAACCAGGAGACGACCGAGGCCATGCAGGCGTTGAAGACGGCGGACGAGCCGATGGCGGCGCAGACGCCCTGGGCGAGCAGGAACTGGTAGTACTCGGTGGCCAGGCTGGTCATCATGAGGCCGAAGACGTAGACGACGGTGCCGAGGATCAGCAGCCAGCGCGGGCCGTAGCTGTCAAAGAGGCGGCCGAAGACGAGGCCGCCAAAGGTCATGACGAAGGTCTCGAGCGACAGGATCCAGCTGATGGTGCCCTGGGAGTAGTGGGACAGCGGCCCGTTGACGTAGTAGGTCTCGAAGACGCCGATGCAGTTGATGAGGCCAAAGGTGCAGAAGAGGCCACACCAGCCGCCGAAGACGACGCTCCAGGCCTGCAGGCCGCCGTCGGGGAAGTCGGCCGGGCTCATGCCGGGCGGCGCAGCAGGCGGTGCGGGCGGCGCAGCGGCGGCGTCTGCCGGTGTGCCATCCGTGGGTGCGGCGCCGGCCTCCTTCTGCTCCTTGCTCGACCCGTCCGACTCGTCGGGGCCGTAGCCGCCCTTTTCCAGGTCGGCCTCGACGGCGTTTGCGGGCTCGGGGTAGAGGTTGGCGTCGGTCTCCTTGTTCTGGGAGGGGATGCGGTCGAGGGAATGGCGCGAAGCGTCGGTGTAGGGTGCGGCGTTGGCCGTCTGGCCGTGCGCCGGGGTTGCGGACATGTTGGTGGAGTTCTTGTCGAGCTGCGCGGTAAGCTGACGGAATACAAAATCCTAGTCAAATGGCGATGGCGACCGACCGGACTACGTTGAGGGCGGAGCGTGTCTTTATTTACTCGGGGCAATGTTGCCGCAATTGGTGGGGGGGACAACTCGCTTATTGTAGCTGGGGAGAGCAGAGACTGTGAACGAAAACAAATACAAAGAAGGGAAAAAAAAGAAAAGAAAGAAAAAAAAAAGACAAGGGAACGTGTTATTCTGTGTGAATGTACAGATGATAAGATACAAACGTCATCATGCCAATGGCCGGGGGGAGGAGGACAATGATATATCCATGAAATAGGAAATGACCAGTTTAAGCACGGGTCAGCATGTAGCAGAAAAACGTTGGCAGGAATACCAGGTGGAGAAGAATAACAAAAAAAGAAATAAAAAAAAACGGGGAATTAGTCAAATAAGAAACGGTGCATGGCAGAAACAGACTCGGAAACAAGAACGAAAGACGCGAACGAAGCGACTGGCTTACCCCCTCGAAACCTAAACGCAGGCCATAGCACGCCATGCCGTGCTGGGCTTGGCCTTGGCAAGCCTTGCCGGGGCACGAGAGAGCGTGTTGATCTCATCTCAGAGAGATCGTGCGAACATTTGTCAGGAGAGAGCAAATCGCCCATGCTCCAGACCAGACCAAGAATTCTCCGGGCATCCAGATCGAGGCTCGGAGGAGACGACGTCTGAGACGAACGATGGAATACGACGGAAACAGACATGATGGCCGGCAGCTGTGGCACAATACTGTGTACCTGAACATGACGAACAAAAGGGCCGCGGACGAGGGACGGGCTTCGTCCGAGATTGTCTCGATCCAGGCCCAGGGTCCGCGGGCAGGACAGCGATGGGCTTATGGCATCATACATGCAGACGACACAAGAACATTGCACAGTATCTCTTGTCGAGTCGAATAAACATTTCGCGCCCCGGGCACGACGGGGCGCGAAGCATGCTGACCCGGGCTGCTGGGGAACGCTACGATGTATATCTGCACAAGCGAGACGATTCCGTAGGATCTGCAGCGTAAGAAGTAAGATTCATACCGGCCAGCTCACCCATGAGTCAGACAATGCACGTTGAAAGAGTGACCAGCACGAGGCTGGCGAGCTAAGACGGACATTGCGCATCGTGTGTCGTGGGACAGCAACGACCATTTAACCCCGTGTGTTGCACATCGCGCAGGACAGTGGATACGGCAAAGAGACAAGAGAAGGCGGCACGAGCTAAGCGCCGCACCCCGTCCGCTGCTTGTTTTGTGGTGCCCAGACGGGACAAGTTTTTCTGGGCTGTGGGTAGTGCGACCGTATCTCCGAGGTGGACGAGTTCGGCGAGAAATCAAGAAAGATATGGAGGCATCGAGATAGCCTGGGGGCCGTACGGAAGGGTGAATGGGGATTGGCTCGTGAAAAACGCGAGGAGAAACAATCACCCCCAATTGTGACAAAGCAGACAGTACGAATGTATGAGGCGTGGCTCATGTAGATTGCGACCCAATAATGGCGACAGAGGAAAGTCGATATTAAAGAGCAAGAAAAACACAGAAAAGAAAGGACAAAAAGACACACAACAAAAAAAAAAAGGCACAGGACGCCAGACTCCTACCTCTGCAAGGCTCCCGCAGTCAAGTCGTCCGCCGTGCGCGCGGACGACTCTCTTGAAGTGACTGGGGAATACATTGTCAGACCTGAAAAGGGAAATGCCAGACAAGTCCATCTCCGAAAGGCGAGCCTGTGCCTGCCGCCAGCCCAATGTCAAGTTGAAAGCGCGAAGGGCCGAGGTGTGGGGATGCTGACGGGGATTGGGATTTAGGGGATTAAGGAATTAGGGGAGTCGGGATGAAACGGCGGGACGCAGGCACGGCTGGTTCAGCCTACCGTGCAATACGGTGTGGCACCGCTGCAAATTCTACGCGACACACTTTGTACACATCGTACACATCGTACAAGGCACATCGTATGCCGTGCTTGTCAGCACCTTTTGCATGAGTGTATGTTCACGAATCCTTGTCGACACACGATCCGTCGTCCTAATCGCACGCAGAGTGCTGCCATGGCGGGCTCGTAAAAAAGACTGACAATTGCTGTCAGCGCGTGGACTCTCTCACAGTTGCTTGGCAGAGATGGCGGGTAGGGCTGTGTTCCTTATTCTGTACGGCATGCGCTGTGCTGTTCGTGGCTGTGCTGAAGCGTTCCTGGCTGGAGAACAGATTTGACTCCGTACTCCGCTGTCGTCCTCTCAGATGGCCACACGCACGTGGTTTGCATTGATGCTTGTATGTTGCAGAATGTTCTAACAAAATGAAATAGTATGGCAATGGTTATGAACGATGCCTCTGACATGCTGTCTTGCTGTCCAGCGGTCTCACCGCAGGTCTCCCCCAGTCCACGCCCCTCATCTGCCTCGTATAATGTACAGTGTAGCGTTCGTCGCCGTCTAATGTTCGTAACTCGTCAGTTGCTCGCGCCGGCCTGCCCCCCCACGTCAACGGACAAACTCCTTCAAGTCCTTGGCGTCGGTAAACGTCACCTTGCCGCTGGCCGTGACCTCGGCCACGTGGATGGCCGTCGTCGACGCGTCTGTGGACGTGGCCGTGCCCGCCTCCGCACGCTCGCCCGCTGGCTTCGTCGCCTTGTCGACGGCCTCGGCCACCACCCCGGCGTCCGCGTCGGCAATCTCGTTGACGTTGTCGCGCGTCAGCACCTCGCCCACGCGCACGCCGCGGCTCGACAGCAGCAGCGTGGCCGGCCCGCGGACGTGCACAAACAGCCGGTCGCCCCAGATCGTGCGGCGCAGCACCGTGCGCGCGTCAAAGAGGGCGCCCGCCACGAACCGGTACGTCGTCGTCGTCTGCATGACCGACCAGAAGCGGCCGAGACGCGCCGCAATGCCGTTGTCAGTCGCGGTGGCGACATCTGTTGCTGTCCCTGGGGGCGACGTCGCCCGTGGCACCTGGAACCGCAGGCCGCGCACGGCCCTCGAGGTGATCTGGGCCGTCGAGGCCGCCGCCGACGACACCGCCGATGCCGCCGACGCCGCCGCGCCCGCCAGCACGCCCTGCGCCGACCGCAGCCGGAACGGCTGGGGGGCGCCCTGCTTGCCGACCGCGTACGCCACCACGTGGCTCGGGTGCACCGCGAGCTCCTCGCCCGCGCCCAGCGTCACCGGGTAGATGTAGCCCGGCGCCGACAGCGCCACGAGGCCACGGCCCGTCACAAAGGACGTGCCCCAGTGCGCGAGGCCGAGGCGCGCCGTGCCCGCGCCGCGCTGCGGCGTCACCTGCAGCGTGTGGCCCGTCCACGCCAGCAGGGCATTGCGCTGCGCGACGACCCAGTCGGTCGTGCCGTCGAGGTGCAGCGTGAAGAGGGTCGTGGTGGCCGCCTTGGTGCCAATCAGCAGCGTCAGCGGCGTCGTCGACGAGATGCGCTGGTAGAGGAAGGGGATGCCGAGCAGCGCGCGCCGGACGGGGGCCAGCACCGACAGCGTGGACTGCGCATTGTCCAGCTTGCCGGCGACCGACACCAGCGTGCCGCGCCGCGTGTACAGGTTCTGGGACGCCGACAGCGACACCGACAGCAGCGAGTACGGCGATCCCAGCACCTCGAAGCGCGCGTCCGCCGCGTCCCGGCCGCCCGGACCACCGTGACCGCCGTGGCCGTCATTGTCGCTACCAGAAAACGCATCGCCGCTCGTCGGCCGCGGGAACTCGGTCGCCGGTGTCGAGCTGATCTGGATGGTCCGCCGGCTGGCGACGGTGCCGACGGTGCTGACGATGCATTGCCGGCAGATGGAGTGTGATGCAGGAGACGTCGCTGCCCGTGACCGCAGGACGCCCATTGGCGGCCGCAGCGAGGCGCCGCGCATTGTGTACACGATATAAACGAGTGTGAGCGACACAGAGAAGGACTGTCGCGATATTTGTCGATGGCCAACGGGCGGTGTCGTTGTCGATGTCGTCGTCGATGTCGTCGGGAGAAATCGTGAATTTTGCCCATTGCTTAATTGGTTGACCAGCTTCCAAGCTTTCCCGTCGAGGATTATGCGCTAAACCGTGTTGGGCTGTCGAGCTGCCCTGGCCCACTCTCATTTGAGTTTCGCTCCGTTCACCTGCCGTTGCTGCTGGCAACCAGACCCGCCCAAACACGGTCGACGCGCCATCGTCCCTTCCCAGGGGGTGGTTTTACACGCTCACCACGCACAGTGCCGGAGGAAGGAGCAAAGGAGGCACTGAGGACAGGACGGACCGTATTTGGATGGCGAGAAATAGCACACCCAAAAAGAACACTTCCCGCATCTTCATGATTCAGACCTGCACTCGGCAGACCGACTCGACAAGACCGGAGTGGGCCGCGGCAGCCATTGACGTTTGGGTTTTTTCTTTCATGTTTTTTATGTTCTGTTTGTGTGTTGTCGTTTAGCGATATACCCTGCAATCGAGCGTGCATTGGATGGCATCGCGACGTTGATTGTTTTGCTTTCGATTCTTTTTCGACCTCGTTCGACCTACGACCCGACCTCCCCCTTTCGACTTGTCTTTAGCTTCCTCCATCTACACATGTCGGTCCGCGTGGTTGCACGGGTGCGGCCGTTGCTGCCCAAGGAGCTGGACAAGGACGTCATTGTCCGCGTCGACAGCACCGAAGACGGCCGCCCGCCCAATGTCGTCAAGATTCCGAGTCCCAAGAACGAGGCCGAGGAGTTTGCCTTTACCTTTAACGGCGTCTACGACCAGGCCACCACGCAAGAGGAGCTGTTTAACGAAGAGGGTGTGTTCTTTTGGTGCAACTCCTTTTTTGGGGGTTTTCTTTTTCATAATCTCCTCTTCCGCCCATCCACTGACCTCACCACCAGTCGCTCCTCACATCAAGTCGCTCTTCCAGGGCCTCGACATCACCCTGTTCGCATACGGCGTCACCGGCACCGGCAAGACGCACACCATGCGCGGCGGCATGAAGCTGGCCGACCGCGGCGTCATCCCGCGCATTCTGAGCCACGTGTTCCGCCGGGGCAAGAAGCTTGCCAAGGACTCGGACGGGCTGGTCGACGTCGACGTGGCGCTGTCGTACTACGAAATCTACAACGACAAGGTCTACGACCTGCTGGAGCCGCCCGAGAAGCGCACGCCGACGGGGCTGCCGCTGCGCGAAAAGGACAACAAGACGTACGTCGTGGGCCTGTCCGAGCAGCGCTGCGGCGACCTGCGCGACTTTGAGCGCCTCTACATTGCCGCCAACCAGAACCGCGTCACCGCCGCGACCAAGCTCAATGCCCACAGCTCGCGCAGCCACGCCATCCTGCGCGTCAAGCTGACCCAGACGACGCGCTCCGACGACGGCTCCGGCGCCGTCGTGGCCGTCCGCGAGAGCACCGCGTCCGCCATTGACCTGGCCGGCTCCGAGGACAACCGCCGCACCGACAACGGCCGCGAGCGCCTGGTCGAGTCGGCCGCCATCAACAAGAGCCTGTTTGTGCTGAGCCAGTGCGTCGACGCCATTGCCCGCGGCGAGAAGCGCATCCCCTACCGCGAGTCCAAGATGACGCGCATCCTGTCGCTGGGCCAGAACAACGGCATCACCGTCATGATCCTGAACCTGGCCCCCGTCCGCAGCTACCACCTCGACACCCTGAGCAGCCTGACCGTCAGCTCGCGCGCCAAGCGCATCGAGGTCCGCGAGATTGAGAACGAGGTCGTCTTCAAGCAGCTGCCGCGCTCCCTGGCCGCGTCGTCCTCTACCACGCCGTCGTCTCTCACCGGCAGCGCCGCCAGCTCCACCATGTCGCTTGTCTCCTCGGCGGCGTCCACGGCGGCGTCCTCTGTTTCGTCTTCAACAAGTGGGTCTGGCCTGGCCCGTCAACCGCTGCGTGCGTTGACGAGCAACACGCACAACATCCAGACGGGCAATGCGGCCGCCCGGGCCGCGGCCGACAAGCCTGCGAAAGCGTTTATGGTGTATACTGACCACGCTGTAGCGAAACCGCCGCCTCCCCCGTCGTCGACAGCCACACCATCCGCAACACGACCCAGTCTGCCCACATCCAACACGGCGTCGTCCCTCTCCTCCGTGTCGTCCCGCATGGGGCCTCTCTCCAGCCTGTCGAGCGGGCGCCCGTCTCTCGCAACGTCCAAGATTGGTGCCGCCAAGGCGCGGCCGTCAGAGGCCGCCGAGTCCAGAACGGCAGACACCCGCACCTCGAAGTTGGCACGGCCGTCGATCCACCCCTACTCGGCATCCAACCTTGCGCGACCCGCACCGCCACCGGCCGCCGTTTCGGCATCGACGCCCATGTTTTCGGCCGAGCAGATCGAGGCCATTATCGAGCGCAAGGTGGCCGAGGCCTTGGCCGCGCGCGACCAAGAAGAGCAGCAGCAGCAGCAGCTACGACAGGAGATGGCCAACAACAACACCAACACGATGACCTTGGCTGCCGGCATGTTGGCCGCCACGGCCGGCAGCGCGCAGAGTGGCGACCTGCTGAGCAGCGAAGCGGTCCAGAAACGCCTCGAGGCCCTCGAGCGCCGCATCGAGGACAGCAATGCGGCGGCGGCGCGCAGCGAAGACGACCCCCGCACCGAAGGGCTTCGCTTCCTGCTGCTCGCCCGCCAGCACAAGGAAGTCGGCGACGACGCCGTCGCGCTGCACTACTACGAGCAGGCCCTGCCCTACTTCCCGGGCCAGGCCAAGCTGCTGTCCAAGATTGCCAAGCTCCAGGCCAAGATGGCCCGCCGGGAGTCGAGCTCGCCGCGCAAGATGGCTCGGCAGCAGCAGCAGCAGCAATTCGACCAACAACAACCGCACAAGCGCAAGCGGGCCGTGACGGCTGCCTCGACCGTCCTCACGACCCCGACGACGCCCACGTTCCGGCGCATTGGTCGCATGGGCGCCCGCGCGGCCTCCGCGAGCGATATTCCCGCCACGGTCGATGTCGATGTGGCGGGCGAACACGACGTGGACCACGAGGGCGACGCTGACGCTGACGCCGACGCCGACGCGGAAGAGGACGACGACGACCTGCCGGCCCCGGTCCCGGCCCTCAACTACGCCAGCGCCCCCGAAAAGTCCGTCTACTACTACTCGCCCTCGCCCCGCCGCCGTGCGGGCCTGACGGGCAGCCGCTCTGGCAGCCTCTCGGGCCGCGGTCTGTCCGGCCGGAAGGCAGCCAAGACGTCCCTGTCCAGCGGCCCCGGCTCCTCCAGCCCCCACGGCGACGGTGACGGCGCCGACGCAGACGACGAGTCCCGCAGCCGGGCCATGACCATGGCCGCCATGACCCCGCGCAAAAAGAAGCTGCTCGACATTGTCAACTCGCGCGACGTCGCGCGCATCCGCGGGCTGCAGGGCATGAGCGCGCGCACGGCCCGCGGCCTCGTGGCCTACCTGGAACGCGGCGGCGGGCTGGCGGGCGCCGAGCTGACCAGCGAGGACGACGACAGCGAGGGCAGCAACGAGAACAATGACAACAACAACGACGAGGACGATGACGTGGCCGACGCCGAGACAATGAGCCGGTCCGCCACGCCGGTCCACCACATTGCGTCGCTGGCCCAGCTGCGCAACGTGCCGGGCGTCGGGGCCGAGACGGTCGAGCGGGCCTACGAGGGGCTGCTTGCGATGGCCATCTAGCCGCTTCAGCAGGGTGGCGTTTGATGTGTGCAGTGTGTAGTCGGTTGTTTGTTTTGCTTCCTCATTTTGATTTTGTATTTGTACAGTTTGCATTGGCCGGCGTTTTGGGTTTGGTTTGGTTTGTTAAAGCGGCATTTGCCAATCTTTTGGCGGGTTATTTTCATTGTTCCCATGTTCCGAGATCTGGTGCACAGTGCCCCACCGTCTCTAGCATTTTGCTGCCATTTTCAGCTTACATTTTAATATCATTTGGCGAACGAAACTGGTCGACTGAACTTGTACCTTGCATCGTGTCACGCCTGCTTGTTCTTCGGCTGAATGACGTCTAGATCGACATCGTCGACGCCCAGCTCCCACCCTTCGCCCCGGTACGCCGCCGGCCAGATCCCGTTGCGCCCTGGCGCCAGCACCCCCTGCGGGTCCAGCGCGTCCTTGATCGTCTCGTGCAGCCGCAGCAGGGCCTGCCCGCCCCAGCTGTACGTCCGCGCCACCTGGTCGGCAAACAGCAGATGCGTCCGGTACTCGCCGAAGCCCCGCGCTGCGCACGCTGCAATCATCGCCCGCATCAGCCGCACCGCCCGCCGCTTGGCGTCCGCGTCCGCCCGGTCGTACACAATGTTGGAAATGTAGTGCATTTCGCGGCCGGCCACGCAGAGCGTCGGGAACAGGTCGAAGCCGTGCGCGGCATGCAGCTCCGAAATCAGCGCGTGCAGCGCGCGGGCGTCCGCGGCGCGCGTCGGCGCAATCGGCGAGAAGAACAGGTGGGCGCCGTTGGGCACCCAGTGGAGCCAGTCTAGCTCGCGCAGGACCGGCACGCCGGCACACACAAGGGCGCGCGCGTGCAGGTAGTGGTCGCCGGGCACCTCGTCGGGCAGCACGAGGCGGGTGCCCGGAATGGCGGCCAAGAAGCGCCGGTGGAGGCTGGCAATTTGGTCCTGCAGGGCGTCGGCGGACGCACCGTACTGCGTGCCGTAAAAGACCCAGGCGCAGTCGCCGAGGGGCAGCTTGGCGGCGGCGGCGTGCACCTCGTCGGCCGTCAACGGCCCATCAGCTTCTGTGGTGCCCTGGCGGAACGTGGCGCGCGGCTGGCCCGTCACGTTGAGTTCTTGCACGACATGGCGCAGCTGCGGGATGTTGCCGAGCACGCCCTGCTGGGCGAGCGGGCGGATGACCTCGACAATCGCGGCAAAGTCGTCTTCGCGCGGGAACGTCAGGCAGTACGACTGGTGTGCCGGCGGCGCGGGCATCAGGTGGAAGCCCATCTTGACGACGATCCCCAGGCTGCTCTGCGAAAACAGGCCGTGGACGGCCGGGCCAAACGAGTGCTGGAACGACTGCCACGCCGTGTTGTCCGTCTCCTGGCCGTCGGCATCCGACGCCCCCGGCAGGGCGCCCATGCCCGTGCGCAGCAGGGATCCGTCGGGAAGCACAACCTCCATGCCGCAGTGATTGCCGAAGTGGTCACCGTAGGGCGTGTAGCCCACGCCGCGGTCCACGGCGTTGCCGAGCACCGAGCCGCCGCCGAGGTCGGGGCAGTCGATCCACAGCGGCGTCTGCGTGCCCTTGTTCGCCTCGTTGAGCTGCTGAACGGCCTCGTACAGCGCAAAGTACGAGACGCCGGGCTCGACGATGCAGCTAGCATTGCCGCCGTCGAGGTCCAAGATCTGGTGCATGTTGCGGCCGAGGTCGAGGACGACGCCGCCGGGGATGCGCGGTGCCGCGCCGCCGTAGCCCAGGTTGCGGCCCATGGAGATGGGATACAGCGGGATGCCTCTGGCTTTCCCGTCCTTGGACGTCGACGTGTGCCGGTTGGCCCAGCGCACAATCGCCTGGACGTCGGCCGTGGACCGCGGGAAGATGACGGCGCTGCTGGCCAGCGCCTCTGGGTCGGCCACATGGAACGCATCGTGTGTCGACGCCGGCTTGTCGAGGTACCAGCCATCGACGAGATCGACGCCGTCGTCGTTGACCTGGATGAGGTCGTCGCCGCCTTTGAGCTCCGCACGCAGTTCCGCAATGGCTGCCAGAAACGTGTCGATCGACATGCCGGGCGGTGGTTGAAGACCACGTCGCCGTGTGAACCGCGCCGGTAGCGTTCGGCTCGCAGCGATGCGGTCTCGTTTGGCCGTCGCTTCGTCTTGCAGACGTGGCGGCGGACCACTGTACGCCTCCTCGAGGGTGGCAACCTTGGTGGTTGCGGAAGACATGCTGACTGTGAATATGGCTGTTGACGGTCGGCTGTGGTTAAATCGGCTGTGCCCCTGTCTTCGGTTGTCAAGTTGTCAAGCTACAATTTTGTGAATCTTGCAACGTTCACATCATATAAGTCCGTGTCGCGGATATACACATTTCGGGCCTCTTGAGCAGTTCACGGAAATATGTTTGAGCAATTCGACGGCGCCTTGGCCGCTGCGCGCCATCTTTTATTACCATTTTCTTTGTAAAAGGCCGGAGGTGGTGCGGGATGTTGACGCGCGTGGAGCTTCTGGTTGTCGCTTTGAATGTGCCTTGTTTTCCCCGCATCTTGGGGTAAACTCGGGGATGCGGTTGACCACGGGCAACCGGTTGTGTTAGTTCGAATTCGGCGGGACGCTCCCGATGAGAAACGTCAAACATGGCCAGAAGAGGCAATGGCACCAATGGCCTTCTGTAAGAGGCGAAAGGAAAGACGGGAGATGTGGAGAATGTCTGTCGTACCATGGCTCGGCAAATGAGGTAAGTTCCGACTGTTGAGGTGGTTGAGTCGTGCAGCTGTGCCACCTCGCGAAGCAAGGCTAAAGAATGGAAGCGGGAGACGAAACCACGAATTTAGTAGAGGACATATGTAAAAAGCTGAAAAAGACAGGAAATGGTGACCCGGTATTGCTGAACATTGGATAAAGTGATGGGTGCAGAGAACACAGAAATATCAACAAATTCAACACAGCAATATCGCATAACATAACTGCGACGAGGTTGCAATTTTGGGATACAAGTTGCTCAACGGAAGCTTGGCAGAAAAGCACCGCATCAAGCTCACAACGCAACGCTCGGTACTTACCATGTCCTCGGATAAAATGAAAGGTATCGCTTGTCACCTCTCCCTCTTTCTCTTCTCTGCTGACAGCCCCGTCTTGAAAAGTCATTGTTGTCGGCGCCGGCCTGGGTGGCTGTGCGGCCGCCCTCGCGATGCGCTACCATGGCCACGACGTTGTCGTCTACGAAAAGATTCGCGCGTTCCGGCGGCTGGGCGATTCGCTGGGCCTGGGCGAGAACGCACTCAAGCTCTTGAAGCGGTGGCAGGCGACGGACGAGCTCCACGGCACGTTGACGTCGATCGGCAACAGCTCGGAGACGATGCAGATCCGGCGGTGGCAGGACGGACAGGTGCTGGCGACGCAGCCGCTGATGGACATGGCCGGGCGCATTGGGCACCGGGGCGACTACCACGAGGCGTTTCTGGCGGGCGTGCGGGCGGCGGGCATCCCGTTGACGATGGGGAGGGAAGTGGTGGCCTACGAGGAACCGGAGCCAGCCCCGAGACCCGGCGCGACCAATGCGACTGATGCGACTGACGCGACCGACGGAAGGACCAGAAAACGAGTGGTTGTCCATTTCGCCGACGGCACAACGGACGACGCCGATCTCGTGGTGGGCGCCGACGGCATCAAGTCGCGGGCGCGGGAGCTGGTGCTGGGGTTTGTGGACGCGCCTCGCAGCAGCGGGTACGCATGCTTCCGGGCCTACGTTCCAGGCGACCTCTTGGCATCCATCGACGACAAAGGGTGCCGCCAGTTTGTGGACCACGACTGCGTCAACATTTGGATCGGGCCGGACACGCATCTGGTGCAGAACACGCTGCGGGACGGCGCCGAGTTCAACTGGATCGTGACGCGGAAGATCCCGACGAAGCAGAGAGAGGCAGAGATGCTGGCGGGCGAGTCGTGGTTCCAGCCGGGCAATATGGATGAGGTGCGGCGGTGCGTGGCGGACCTGGACCCCCGAATCCGGGCGGCCGTCGAGGCCACAGACGCGTGTCTGGATTGGATCATCTGCTACCGCGACCCGCTGCCGACGTGGGTGTCTGCGCAGTCGCACCAGATCGCGTTGCTGGGCGACAGCTGCCACGCGCATCTTCCGACGAGTGCCCAAGGCGCCAGCCAGGCCACGGAGAGCGCGGGCGTGCTGGCGGTGTGCCTGTCGCTGGCCCATGGCGACGTCGCGCTGGCCACGCGAACATACGAGAAGCTGCGGTTCGACCGCGTGCGCCAGAGCCAGACCAATGGCGAGGACCTTCGTGACCGATGGCACAATGCGCTCAAGAACATCGACGAAGGTGTGGAAATCGACCCGGAGTCCATCAAGATCCGCAACCGGTGGCTGTATGCCTTTGACGCCGAGGCCGATACTCGGGAAAGATGGGCAGAGGTCTCGGCACAAGCGGCCGAGGAGCTGCGCAGAGGCAAGATCACGCCGCTGTGTGATACCGAGCCAGAGAGAGTAACAAATGGACCCAATGTGGGACAAACGAACTGAAAAGTTGGTGATTGTATAATCCAAAAGAAGCCCAAAAACTATGTACAGAATGAACGCTTATTTTATCCATGACGAGCCGTCCAAGTGGCGCCAAAATATATGTGCAAGAAGAGGCGAAGAAATGGAAATAATAAGACACGACAGGCGAAAAGAAACATGAAAAAAAACGAAGTAAATGCTCATGTAAAAGCAAGTGGTCGGCCTCTTTGTCCCTTACTGGCTGCCACGCTTGCCGTTGCTCTTGTAAAACTCGTCGACCCAGCCCTTGATCGTGGCAATCTCGTCCTTCACAACGGCCATGACGCCCTCGTTGACCAACGCATTGGCGTAGATCAGATCGCTGCAGTGGATACCACCGGGGATGACGTTCACAGGCGCTTCGGGTGTCGACACCAGAGGTCCACCAGGGCGGAAGTCCGACGACACTGTGGCGTCCCGCCAAGGGTCGAACTCGCCGTTGGCCCAGATGAGGCGGGTTGTGTTGGTGACCGACCAGCCCCCATCGTACTCGTTGACATCGTCGGGGGTTTTGCCAATGCGCGAGCTGGAGCCAAAGGTGTAGCCATCGTCCTCGGGGAAGTAGAGAGCACACTGGGCCTGCATGTAATCAAAGTCAACAAGGCGAGAGACCAGCGTCGGCGTGCCCTTGGGGGCGCCGGTCTGCCAGTACATAAACGGCTCGTTGCAAAGCAGCCACGTCCACTGGCGGTCAATCGCATTGTCGACGCTCGTGTCCAGGTAGATTGGGTTCGAGGCGTTGTGGCTGTCCATGCAGTCCAAGTTCAGCTTGCCCTGGAATGCAGGACCAAAGCTCTCGCAGTAGCCGGGAAGCAGCTGGTCTTTGACGAACTTGGCATAGCCATTGAGCGCCTTCTTCAGACCCACGCCAGATGCGCCGGGAACGGCGTCGGGCTTGCGTGACGAGTTGAACACGCCAGGAACCGCATTCTGAGACACTGTTAGTGGTACGTGTGTGGGGAGATGGCAGATTGCCAAGAAAGGCGAGACGTACCTCAACGTAGTCGCAGAACTGGTAAACAGTCGAGTAGCCCGAGTCAAAGTCATGGTTTTGCCACGCGCCTGGGCCGCCAGTAAGGACACTGCGTATGTTAGTTACGTGGTGGTAGTGGATTGTGAGCTGTAGATTGTGAGTTGCGATTTCTGAATGCTACCCACCTGGCAAAGTCATCATTGTGCGAAACGCCGCCCAGGCCGAATTTGTCCTTGAGCGCCTTCACGTCGGCGGCTGACCCGCCGGTCAGCACCGAGTCAATGTGGTCAATGACGAGCTCGACATCGGCGCTGCAGTTCTTGGGCAGGCCGTCGCGGACCGGCTCAAAGTACTGCCAGAAGTTGCCGATGGACTCGACAACGGCACTGCTCGCGTGGTAGGCCCAAAAGGTGCCGGGATCGACGTGCTCGACCCAGGCGGTCAGGGCGCCCGAGTAGCTGCCGCCGGACAGGACCCAAGGAGCGTGGAGGGCGTTGCTGCGGGTGGAGTTGTCAAAGGGAAGCTTCACGTTGCGCGCAAAGTTGGTCGCATCGGCAATGCTGTTGGCCAGGGTGAGGTACTGCAGGTTCTTGGTGGTCAGGTTGTCGAACGGCGAGCTCTCGCCCCAATAGCGATGCTCGAACATGACGACAGCGCCGCCAATGGCCTGGGCAAACTGGCCCGTGAGAGTCCGGTTCGTCAGATATCCCGTATAATCCTCGGCAGCCGACTCGCCAGGCGTGAAGAGAACGACGGGGGCGCCGGGGCCGGTCCAGAACTCGGTGCTGTACCAGAAGCGCTGGCCAAAGGTGCCCAGGGTTGGGTCGTTGTGGTCCACCTGCTGTTGGAAGAAGCTCACACCGATGTTGGCGTTGGCGGCAAAGGAGGCCGGGGAATTCTTCAGGGCAGGCGGCGAGGCCGAGGACGAAGACTGCCAGACGTTGTTGGTGCCGCGGATCTTGCGGGCGGGCTGCGCATGGTCGGTGTTGGTGTCTCTGGAAGTGAGGTTGTCGAACGACAGCGGTGGCGGCTTCAAGTGGCCATGGTGACGGATGCCGGCGACGGAAGAGGCGCTGGCGAGCACGAGGGCTGCCGCGGAGGAGGAAAACTTCATCGTGACAAGGGGTGGTACAGAGAGTGGGAGTGTACTATGTACGTGCGCGTGTTGATGGGATCCGTATTCCAAGTTCCAAAATGTGTGAACACACAAGCAGTGTGTCGGTGGTCGATGCGTTTGGGTAGAAAATGAGAAGTAAAAGGGGAAAGACGACGAACAAAAGCCCCTGAGAAATATATGAAAGCAGAGGGTAAACACAGGCTTGAATCGAACAATCGCAAAACTAGGAAGGTACGATCGCAACAAATGTTTGTGCCCGGACAACTTTGCGGGACGGAAGGAGCAACGGACCAACGACGGAAAGAGCGACTCGAATCAACAGAATGGGAAAGAACGAGGTCGAGCAACCGGAAAGAAGAGTCGCATCTTGTATTATAAGAAACAGACCGCGCAAGCCAAGAAGAAACTGAACGAGTGGTCCGTACAAATGAAGTCGATGGACGAGACCGGCACGATGGCCAGTACGGTTGGTGTTGGTTGTGACCGGCGTCGCAGATGGGACGTTGTGCCAACGACCGCCGCACAGGGACAAAAAAGGGCAGGTGGCCGAGGATCGTCGCTTCCCCAGGGTCCATCCATGTCCTCCCGTTCCTCTTTCCTCTTGTGGCCGTCCTGTTGTTTTACCTCTTGTGTGTCTTGCCTTGCGCGCACCTTCCGTCTACGAGGCGCGTGTCGTCCCGTGGTAGCGCATCCAAAGATAACACGCAATTGGCCAGCTGTGGGCGGACTAGCACGAAATGGCAGGGCTGTGCGAGATTTGCCGTCACCGTCAAACACAGGTCTCGCTCCAGCCCACATGCGGTGGACGGCAGACTACGAAGAACATCTGGCCGGCAAGGTCTGTCTGAGCATTCCAGTGTACGATGTGACCGCCGTCATCGCAAAACATGGAAATGGGAGACAGTTGTGTTTAAAAGTATGTCCCGCGTGGTGCAACGGCACAATATTTCGTACTCCTCCTTTCTCTTTCTCTGAAGAGAATGTACTAGCAAGATTTATGGGGCAGAGATCGGCCGTATACTGAGGTGCACTGCAGAACACGCTGGTTTAGTCACCTTCCCCTCCAAGAGCAGATCGCCGGGGCCGAGAAATGAGATACTGTTGGATGTCTGCGAGTAGCTGGACCTTGATAGGGCGGACCGCCCAGTCTGGTTGGCGGTCAACAGGAATCAAGCAAGACAAGGCCGTCAACGACAGAGGTGGACATCACATGTCGGACCAATACTGTTGTTTTGGGAGCTGCGGAGAAAGGCTCCTTTCCCGTCTTTGTTTCACAACTGTCCAAATGTAAAACCGGGAAGGAAACGGCAGGTATGTTGTGCCCTACAGAGTGCGAACGGTCGCTGTTTTAGGCGATGGGAACTGTCTTTCTTCTTTCTTTCCCATACGTAGTTGTGCGTTTGTGCGTCGGGGTCTTGATAAATGCCTCGAGGGAAAACTGCTCGCAGAGGGTGGGAAAGTGAGGGTGTTCGAGTCGAATACGGAATGGCATTTGTACAGCGTACACGAGACACGTTCAGACACGCAGCCACGAGCAGAAACTTTGCACCTCGCTGGTGTCTCTCACCTCGAGTTGCTTTGATTTTGGATTGTCACAACGGTATTCACGCGGCGTACCCTGTAGCACTTGACGCCGCATTGCTGGTTGCAGTCTTGTTTGTCACTTTCCGGTTCAGGCACCTGCTTGATGCGGCAGCTGCTGAATGGACCTGCGTACCATTGTCCGGCAGATTTACATTGCGGTTTAATTAAACCCTGCGCGGTCGCCCTACGCATTTATTAATAGCACCGAGCCGACCAGTAGACGATGCCTCCTCTGCTCATGCTCTCCTCTCTAGCCGAGGTCGTGTGCCTCGTCATAGCCCTTACATCGCACAGGGACTCATGCACAGAGTAATTACATGTACGCCGCAACCATGATTCGCGAGATCTGCCATCGGCATGGAGGATTCCCGATTGCTGGCGTCCAAGCGGCACCTTATTTGGACTTGGCAGAACAAAGAGAGTAAGCCGGCTCGACGGGGATAGCTGTTGTCCGGCTTACGTTAAAACGAATAAGGGCACAATGGGTATCTCGAGCAGAGGACACAATGAGCTGCGAAGACGAATGGGAGACTTTCGTTATGTTTTCTTTCCGGTTCGGAATTGACCAACAGAATAAGACTAGTCCGTCCGGACCTGCTCTGCCCTGATCAAACAGCTCGATAACCACAGCGCATCGGATGGCGGCATTGCAGCTCCAAATTGTGCATCATGCATTTCGTCATCTGCAGAGGGACCGCCTAGCCACTAAGGGATCTGGACAAGACGACGGTCCTCGTCCTCGGAGTCTACGTATGCTGTAACTTCTTTTGGTAGCGCAACGTACCTGTCAAGCACGACGACATGTTTCGCGATGCTAGTTTGGCTGTTGCTGGCAAGGCGAAATGTTCTTCAGCGAGGAGTCTGTCGCGGAGTCGATTGTGGTTTCTAAGCAGGCACAATGGCTGCGCGCTGCGCTGCATTTACGCCTGCTGCATTAATGTCGCTGGCGCGATAGCCTGCCGTCGTCTAATACAGCCAACCACTACGGAGCATTACAGGGCATCGGCTCGGGTTCCATGCACCAAATCATACGCCAGAGCTACGCCTTGCTGCATCGCCGATGGCGGCCGGGGAGTGGAGATACAGTAAAAGTCCGCGGAGGGACGACGGGTGGCCCCCCCTCACCTGCCACCCCCATCCTCCCAGCGTTCAAGCAGCCAACGCTCCGAACGTGCAATCTGCTTAGCTTTTCTACACACGGCTCTGTCGCTTGTCTCCCTTCTCGCCTTGGCTTCCCGCTGCCGATTGCGCCTTTCCGAGAGGATTGTGCATAGTACGAGCCTCCGCGAACGGTGAGAGAGCCGTTCGTCCCAATTACTAAGGCAGCTGTAGCTCGCGTGAAGAAGTACAACATAGAAGAAGGGCAGTTGGTCCCTGTCAATTGTTCTCCCGTCGTTCTGCGCCCCGACATCTCTCCTCCTCCCATCTCTCCTCTTTCTAGTGGTCAGCATCTCACCACTGCAGCGCCAGAGGCACATCACCACGCCGAACGAAGAGGCTCAACTGCCAAACAAAACTAGCATTTAGTGCCGTGGGGAAGGGAAGCCAGGCCCATTGTTTGCCTCTGACAGAGTCTGATTTCGTCAGCCTCATTTGCACTTTCCTGTTTCGTCACGTCTCTCCCCTTAGTCTCCTGATTTTCTGTCGTATTCTGCGGTGCGCAGCATTTGGCCCAACGTCTCGCTTTCCTCGTACAGACCTCACTGTTTCCTGTCTGGCACGGTAGGCCGTCGTGGGAGTTTGACCCCAGGGAAACTCTTTTTCCTGAACGGCAGCACGGGGCCAAGTGACGATTTGTTTTACCGTTGTTTCTACCATTGTTTCTACCTGCTCTTTTTTGTTTCCCTTCGCACCTCCCTCATCTACTTCGTCGTTCGTCTCTGCACCTTCCTCTTTCCTCATTTTTCCACTTGGCCGGCATCCGCTCGCTCCTTCCCGG
Organism: Sporothrix schenckii 1099-18; assembly: GCF_000961545.1. Classification (NCBI taxonomy): domain Eukaryota; kingdom Fungi; phylum Ascomycota; class Sordariomycetes; order Ophiostomatales; family Ophiostomataceae; genus Sporothrix; species Sporothrix schenckii. The sequence continues at coordinate 4,103,577 of NW_015971142.1, forward strand.
CTACGCACGTCGTATCCCACCTTCGCTTTTGGGACGTCCCGCACTGGATGGTTCCTTCCTCACAGGTCAAACCAAAAGATAGCATTCATCTATCCGCACTTTCCGCGCCATGGCCGCCAGTGAACGGACACCGCTGCTCTCGACAGCATCGACGACGGCGACCATCACCGCCAACACCTCGGCCGCTGAGACGCCCGTCGACGCCGACGCCACGCTCTCCCGGCCGCTCTCCAAAGATGGTGTCGACCCCGCCGGCACCGCCGCCCCGCCGAAAACGAGCTGGCTGGCGTCGCTCTGGAGCCCGGCCAACCGCGTGCTGCTCGCCGGCTTCATCATCTCGCTGAGCTTCAGCTTCACGCAGGTGACCATCTTCTACGCGTTCCGCCTCATGGAGTGCGACGTGTTCTACAGCAACCACCCGCCATTCACGGGCCCCGGCGACCGCTGCAGCCGCAACGAGATCACCGCGGGCACGGCGCGGCAGGTCAGTCTGCTGGGCATCAGCACCACCTTTTTCGGCACCTGGAACCTCTTCATCTCGGGCCGGCAGGTCAAGCGCCTGGGCCCGCGCGCCGCCCTGATCCTGCAGACGTCGATCCCGGCCCTGCGCGTGGCGACGCAGATCGTCGGCGTCTACGCGGGCGGGCAGGCCGGCATCTGGATCTTCCAGGTGACGCAGATCATCACGGTGCTGGGCGGGCCCGCGGGCTACATTCTGGTGGTCAACACCATTGCCGGCGAGGTCGTCGCGCCCATTGAGCGGACGGCACTCTTTGGCAAGCTGCAGGGCGTCATCATGCTGGGCATGGCCATTGGGCTGCTGCTGGGCGGCGTGGTGGGCGATACGTTTGGCATCGTGCGGCCCTTCCAGGTGGCCTTTTTCCTGTTTCTGTTTGCGAGCGCCTTTGCGCACTACGCCATGCCGTACATCTCGCCCGAGTCGCTGAGCGGGCCCGGCGCCAAGACGAACCGGCCCGGCGGCCTGGCCGGGTTCCTGGAGCCGCTCAAGGTCATGCTGCCGCAAAAGATCCGTCTCCACGCGGGCCGCGTGGCCAACCACTACGGCATCTTCTTTCTCTGCTTCGGTGAATTTCTGGGTGTCGTACGTCCTGCTCTCCTCTTCTCGTCTTGCCTCGTCCCTTGCCCCGTCCGACGAACCACTGTTACTAACGTGCCCAGCTCGCCACCGGATACGCGCCGATGCTCCTGCAAATGTACGCGACGGCCACGTTCGACTTTGACCAGACCAACAACGGCTGGCTCATGTCGGGCAACGCCTTTATGCGTGCCTTTTTCCTCGTCTTGATCTTCCCGCGCATCATCGATGCCGGCCGCGCCTGGTTTGCACGCCGGGCCCGTGAGGAGCGCAGGGCCAAGCGGACGAACCGCGGGCTGTCGTCTTCGTCGTCGTCGTCTGCGACCGTGTCCACGACCGCCAAGACGCCCAAAGCAGCCGTCAAATCCTATGGCGCGACGGCCACGTCCCCGTCCAGCAGCAGCAGCACCAGCAGCAGCAATAGCGCGGCCGCCACAGCCGTCGCCACCCCCGTCATTCCTGACATCCCCACGCAACCCGAGCAGTTTGACGCCCCCAACGCCACGCTCGTCGAGGAAGAGCCGATCTTGGTGACGGTGCCCACGGGCGAGTCCCGTCCGCTGGCCGACGGCGATGACGGCGACGACGCCGAGGACGCCGCGGCGGCGGCGGCCGACGACGAAAAGGCCGCCTACGCGTTTGACCTCTTCTTTCTGCGGTGGAGCCTGCTGGTGGACGGCATCATCACGGCGGGCGCCGCGCTGGGCTCGCAGCCGTGGCACATGTACCTGATCACGGTGCTGCTGCCGTTCGCATCCGGCTCGGCACCGGCGGCCAAGGGCGTGATCACGACCATGTGCCCGTCGTCGCAGCGGGCGGATGCGCTCAACGCCATTACGCTCGTGGAAAACATGGCGCGGCTGGCGACGCTGGGCCTGTTTGGCTACGTCTTTGCGGCGCTGGCCGACGTGGGGCAGGCGCAGCTGACGTTTTACTGCAACGGCGCGCTGGCCGTGCTGGCCATGGCGGTGCTCATGTTCTCGCACTTTCCGCCGCGGGACAGCGTGCTGGTGGAGGCGGGCGAAGCAGAGGCAGAGGCGGAGGCGGAGGCGGACACTGTGGCGGCAGCCGAGACCGAGGCGGACTCTGCAGAGGCGTAAGACGCTGGGCGATTGGATGTCGTCACGACATAAAGACGAGACAAAGATGGACCACGTGTTACAAATTTTGCGAGACGTTCAAAAGCCAGGTGCGCGTTGGCCTTGTCTTCCTTTCCTGCTTACATGTATTGTGCAATGTTTTTGATCTAGATTGGCCTGCATACATTGGAGCCGTTGTAGTATTTATATTGGATGTCTTACTCTCACGCCGACAACACGTCCACATCGATATGCTGTGTCTTTGTTTCGTCATGTTCGTCGTTCCTTTTGATTCCGACTTACATTACAGTGTTCCCCCTTTCCTTTGTCCCCTCTCTACGCCCTATACACCTGTTCACTGTTGTTGGTGGCCGTGCCGCCCAGCGTACCCGGCGTGTCGGCAAACGTGGTGGCGTTGTAGGTGCCGGTGTGGTCGCGGCCGACGAAGAAACTCTCAGGCGGGCCCAGGTAGGACGGCCGGACGCCGCCGGTGTCGACGACAATCTTCTGGACGACGACGCTGGGCAGCAGGGCCTGGATGCGGAGCGTGTACGCCTGGGGCGTGGACGCGAGGGCAAACGAGGTGGTGGTGTGGTTGCCGGTCAGGCCCCAGATGCTGTCGCCGGCGGCGGCGCCCCAGCCGGCGGGCATGTCGGCCCCGATGGAGGGGCCGACGGGCTGGACATGGACGGGCGCTGGGGGTGGCGACGACGACGATGATGATGACGACGACGACGGGTACAGGGCGATGGTGTACTCGAGGGGGGTGTCGTCGCCGAGGTAGTTTTGCGACGGCGAGAGGTAGACGGTGACGTTGGCGGTGGTGTTGGCAAAGAGGTACAGGGCGTACTCGAGGGCGGGGGCGGTGGCGGCGGTCAGCTTCTCGGTGGTCAGGGGCCAGAGGCCGACGCCGCTACTGGTGCGGCCGTAGTCGCGGAAGGTGTGGTAGGTGACGTTGGGCGAGCCGGGCGCGGGCACAATGCGCTGGTAATGCGCGCCGTCGATGGCCACGGTGCCGTCGGACTCGACAAAGCCGCGCGCAAAGGAGGCGGGCACGCGGCGGACGACGACGGGCACGAGGACGGCGGCCGGCTTAAAGCCGTAGCGGTCGAGGCCGCGGCAGGCGCTGGTGATGTTGATGCGGACGGTGGTGGAGGCGGCGACCTGCGACCAGTCGTGGACCGAGACGTGGACGCGCGTGTCGCTGCCGTTCGCCCCGACGGTGCCGGCGGCCAGCGACAGCGAGACCCACGGCACGCTGGCGGCGGCGGTCCACGCACAGGCCTCGACGCCGCGCGAAAAGACGTCAAAGTAGCGGCGGGGCGGGCCAAAGGGGTCGAGCGGCGGCGTGGTGAGGGTGTTGCCCGAGTTGGCGTGGAACTTGTCGTCGCCGGGGACGGTGGCGTTGGCGCCCTCGACGCCGACGCCGAGGGTGCCGGCGAGGGAGGCAAAGGCGGTCTGCACATAGGTGACGGCGGGCAGGGTGTTGCGCATGGGCTGCTGCCAGTAGCCGTCGTAGCCGAGGTGCGTCTGGTCCATCATGTGGGCCCACTTGCCGCCCAGCAGCGCGTTCCAGCGGCGCGTCAGGTTGGCGTCGGCGGCGGAGGCGTCGAGCAGCGTCTGGATGGCGGCGTTGGCGGCGTTGCGCTTCTGGCCGGCGTACAGGGCGTTGGTGGCGGCGGCCGTGTGGATGCGGTGCACGAGGGCGCCGGCGAGCACGGGGTGCAGCACCATCTCGAAAAAGGCCGCCTGGTCCGCGGCCGCGAGGCCGTCGTGCACCTTCTGGGCGTCGTCCACGAGGGCGGCCCACTGCGCGAGCACGGCGTCGGCCTCGCCGTAGTGGAGCACCGAGTACGTCTGCGGCTCGACGAGCTCAAACTTGCGACGGCTGGCGTACATGCTGTAGCGAGCGACGATGCTGGCGACGGCTGCGGGGTCGGCCGACGCAAACTCGCGCCGCGCCCACGCCGTGGTCCATTCGCCGACGGTTCTATTTCCAGCAACGCCCCCGCGGCCCCCATAGCCCCAGCGCGGCTGGTCGTACGCGAGGTCGAAAAAGTGGCTGACGGGCAGCTCGAGGCCCTTGAGGTCGCCGACGTTGGCGACCCAGATGCGGTCGGCGCCGCGCGCAAAGGCCAGCCCGAGCTGCTCGGCCGTCTTGGCCAGCTGCACGGTGTTGATCCACTTGTAGTCGCGCGGGTCGCCGACGTAGTCGAAATGGTAGTAGACGCCGGCGCCGCCCGCGCGGTGCTGCTCGGACGCGCGCGGCAGCCGGCGCACGTTGCCCCAGTTGTCGTCGGCCCACAGCAGCGTGACGTCGTCGGGCACGGCGAGGCCCGCAAAGACGTACGACTGCACCTCCTTGTAGAGGCACCACATCTGCGGCATGTCGCGGACGTCGGCGGCAAGGCCGTCGGTGGCGAGGCCGTCGGCGAGAATCTGCCGTTGGTGGGCGACCAGCGTCTCGAGCATGGCCACGATGCTGGCGGTGCCCAGGCCCTCGATGGCCGTGTCGCCCGTGCCGCGCATGCCCAGGGTCCACAGCGCGTTGCGGGCGTACGGCGCGGCCCGCTGCACGCCGTAGCGGAAGTAGGCGTCGATGGTCTGGTTGTTGAGGTTGTACGCCCAGGGCCCCGCGCCGGCCGCCGTGTAGAAGGCGCCAAACTCGTTCTGCGCGCGCATCATCGGCTCCGTGTGCGAGCTGCCCAGCACAATCTCAAAGGCGTCGGCCAGCGGCTGGTTCGCCGGGTCGTCGACCTCGAACATGGTCGCCCAGACGGCTGGCCACAGGTAGTTGGCGCGCAGGCGCAGCAGCAGCTCAAAGACGAGCGCGTAGAACGCGGCGCCGAAGCCTGCCGTGCCCGCAGCGACGCCCGTGTCGGCCCAGCGCGTGGCCACCCAGTCCGTGAGCGCCGGCTGCTCGTCGTTGAGAAACAGGCCGCGGTAGCGCACAGACGGCGACGCCTGGACCTTGCGCGTGGGCAGCGCAAAGATGCCGCTGGCCGTGCCGTTCCTGGTGCCGTTGGCTGCCGGCGCCTGCGCCACGGCCACGTCCGCCCAAAAGTACCACGGCGACACGCCCATCTGCTCGCTGACGTCGTACAGCCCGTAGATGGTGCCGCGCGGGTCGCTGCCGGCAATCACGAGCGCGCGGCCCGCCCCCGGCACCACCGACGACACGTTGGCCACGACGCTAACAAACGCCTCCCACTGACCGGCGACCGGCGCCAGGTCCCCCAGCAGGCCGGCCGCCGCCAGCGCGTCCACCACGGCCGAGTGGCCCAGCGTGCCGGCCACAATCACGGTGCTGGCATTGGCCGGCGCGGCGTACGCGGGGCCCGCGAAGCTGGCCGTCCCCGTCGTGCTGTACACCGTGTTGTTCTTGTTGTTGACGGGGTGGTAGGTGTAGGACGCCGGCGCCGCGCCCGCCGCGCCGTTGGACAGCGTCAGGTTGGTGCCGGTGACGCGGCCAAAGTCGACCGCCAGGTCGCCGGCCGCGCGGATGACGCCCCAGTAGTCGTTGGACGAGACCAGGATCTGGCCGGGCGACGATGCCGCGGCGGCGCCACCGGCCAGCTGCAGACTGCCGGCGACGGAGTTGTTGAAGGCGATGATGCGCTGCTGGCCGAGTGCGGCGACGTGGGCGGCCGTGGTGGCCAGCACGGCCAGAGCCGTGCAGATACGTCGACGAAGCATGGTCGGGGTAGGTGCTGTCGATCCGAGCAGGTGGCGGCGTGATGATCAGGAGAGCGTCGAGGTGCGTGGCGAGACGCAGGTAGAAGATGCTCAGCCTTGAGTGCTCGAGTGGAGGCAGAACGGAAACAAATAGGGCAAGAAAACGAAAACCAGGAGAGCTCGACCCGTTGTATTAATTAATACTCGCACCTCGCTTCTCCCCCTTCATCTGTACTCCGTACCTCAATATCCATCCCGGCCAGCCCGTCCCGGGAGAGGGGACGCTCGGTTCACCTCTGCATCGCATGCCCATTATGAATGCCACGAATTCCACAAATGCCACGGTCAACGGCACGTCGGCGCGCACTCAGGAGGCCAAAAGGCCAAAAGGCCAAGACGGCCACTGCGACAGTCTCATCGTGGGAGGGGTCGAGGGAAAAGGAGGGGGAGGTACACGAGGAAACGATCGTCGCGGATGGCGGTCGTAGTTTTGTTGATTATCGTCACCGAATGTGCCTTTCTTGTGCTATGTTCGCGTGAATCGAGTAGTGCCAATGATGTCAATGCCGGACCACGACTGCTTGGCAGCGGAGGAACATGGCCGTCGTCTGCAGTTGTCTGTGTCTTGTTGTCACTGTGTCAATGCTGCCCATTTTCTCACTATTGGCAAGGACTGCTTGTATGTTGTTAACTTGCATTTAGCCAAAAGGCAGTCTCGGCGCAAACGTGGTGGTTTGCGCCCAAAACGTCGATGATCCCTGATATTACCTCCATTCTGGCGTCTAGTGGAACTGTTATTTATCCATCAATCGGAGGAGAGAATGGCATAAAGGAAGTACGTGCAGTAATAGGAAAACTTATTAATGAATACAGGACGACATAAAACTGAAGCGGGCACGGCCCCAAGTATGCTATCTGAGTCAAGTCGATTTACATGAGAACCGACATCGACAATGTGACGCCATGCTTTCCAGTTGGGCCGCTGTGGCGGTCAGGAGTCTTGAGGTGGTTCAACGAGGACGAATCTATACTGAGTTGGATGTGATATTCATTTTCATGTTTACATGTCACTTTTTAACTTCAACATATTATGAAATAAATTGATTATGAATTCAAACTCACTTTTGTTATGAAAACGAGCATGATCGAGAACTGTGAAATAAAAAAAAAACACATAAAAAAACATTAACATAAAAATAGAAAAGACGTAAAACAATACATATAAAAAAATAATAATAGATAAACCCAGCGAAATTGTTCTTTTAAACACTGCAATAAATCACACCTATGCTCCAATCAGTCTGACATACATCGGACTTGGCGTCACCTCCCTCCACGTGCTCACGCGCCCTCTTCGTGAAGCCCTCGGTCCACATCGCCACCTCGCTACATCGTCCACGTTCCGTCACCGCTTTCCATTCTTCCCTGACTCATTTCCATTCACTTTGCCTTGTTGGGATTTCGTTCGGCTCTTTTCGGCTCGTCTTGCCTTCTTTGGGTTTACCTCCACGGCGTTCCATGGAGGTCCTTTTTCGGCGGGCAGGATTCCTCCGCTTTCCGACGCAAAACGTAAGCATACGCAATACCACTTTATTGTCCAGTTTGTCTGCTTTTATGACAACAAACATGTCGTGCAAAGGTCTCTTTCCCTCGGTTTCCGAACAAGGGCCGCCAAAAGGGCTGCCAAAGGGCTGCCAATGCATCGGCAACTGCTGAGTGACCTGCGCCTTTGTAGATGCCATCCGACAGAAGCCGCTACACACCACTACAGCGACAGGAAAGACGCACTTTGTCGGCACAAAAATAAGCAAAAGCGGTAAACAGCACCGAAGGGGGTCCGCCATCGGCGTCGGTCGACCAGATGTGCGACACCAATAACAGCGCGCGATAGCGTACAGTGATGGAGACCATCCGCTATCAGATCATCAGATAAGCGCTGTAATAAACTCCGATGCGGGCTGGTTGTCTTCGGTTGGGGCAGAAAAGGCCTGAAATTGTTTGTTTAGCGGGCATTGGCCCTGTAAGGCGCTGCGGCTGGTGCCTGGAGTCTACTCGTCACCGTTTTCAGGGCCCTTCTTTCCTCCGACGGAGACGGGGATTACGGTTTCGCGACAAGAAAAGGAAGGAGTGAAGAAGAAGGAAAGCAAAAGGAAGGAATCGAAACGGCAAGAGAGAAAGAGGCGCAATAGAGAGAAAGGAAACTGCTGAAAAGGAAAACAAAGAAACTACGAAACAAGAGAAAGGCAACCAACAACTCGGAACTGCAGCGCGCCCTTCTTCTGACATTCTTGCGTGTCGGCCGAACATGTCCGCGCTGACTTTTTTTTCTTGTTGTCTGCCAACCCGCCACTGAACGAGACACAGATCCAACTGGAACGTTTGCCTTTGACCAACGACAACAGCACAAGATACAAGATACACCCTCACACCCTCACCACTTGCACCTAGAGCGCGCGTCCCCTCTCACACACGTATGTCCGACATCACGAGCACGCCGCCGCGGCCTGCGCGCAAACGCCGCCGCCCGGCCGTCGTCTGTGCCGAGTGCCGGCGCCGCAAGATTGCCTGCGACCGCAAGACGCCCTGCGGTCAGTGCGCGCTGCACCGTGTCGAGTGCGTCTACGTCACGGGGTCGGTGCCGCCGCCGTACGGCCGGCCACTGCGCACGCTGCGCACGCCCGTCAGCCCTGGCGCGGGCGGTGCGGGGGGTGGAGGAGCAGGGGACGGGGTAGGGACTGGTACAGGGACTGGTACAAGGGCTGGCCGAGCAGAGTCCGCCTCCGGGGACACCCCTCCAAAAACGACCTCGCCGCTCGACGACGACGACGACGAGGTGGCCCCCGGCGCCGAGCTGACCAACACCATGGTCTCGCTGGGCGAGCGGTCGTCTCGGTTCGGCGGCCGCCTGGCCAAGACGCGCCTGTTTGGCCGCTCGCACTGGATGAACAACATGGACGAGTTCAAGGACATGCACAGCCTGACGCACCTCGTGCACTTTGTCCCGGGCTCCGTCATCTACCAGTCGTTGCGCATGTGCAAGCGCATCGCGCGCGTCATCAAGGCGGACGAGCGCGCGCAGATTGCCGCCGCGTCCGAGCGGGGGGACGCCCTGTGGCTGGCGGTGCCGCCGCGCGCGGTGGCCGACCGGCTGGTGGCGCTGTACTTTGACGTGTTTGAGCCGCAGTTCCGCATCCTGCACATGCCCACGTTCCGGCGGGAGTACGAGGCGTTTCTGGCGGCGCGCGACCGGGACGACGGAGACGACGGACGACACCAACGACCGCAAAAAGAGCCGTCGGCACACACCATCCCCAGGGATGGCCCGGGCCGCGCGTCGGCCGACTTTATGGTTAAGCTGCTGCTCGTGCTGGCCCTGGGCAGCTGCTTCTATGACGGCGACACGGACGACCGGGTGGGCGCGGAGGGCAGCCCCGACAGCGGCAGCACCCGGCCTGCGGGCACGACAGCCGCGGGCACGACAGCCGCGGCCGCGGCGGCCATCCACGGCCGCCTGCGCATGGCCGCCACGCGCGCCGTGCAGCGCATGGAGGCGACGCACTGCTCGCCCCTCGACAAGCACCGCCTCAACATGGACACGCTGCAGATCTACTGCCTCGTCACGCTGGCGCGCCAGACCACCGCACTCGACCTCGGCGACGACCTCACCTGGTTCACGACGGGCGGCCTGCTGCACGCCGCCTTTGGCATGGGCCTCAACCGCGACCCGTCGCACTTCCGCTCGCTGTCGTTTGCGCAGGCCGAGATGCGCCGCCGGCTCTGGGCCACCATCTTGGAGCTCGTCGTCCACGCCAGCCTCGACCAGGGCATGCCGCCCCTCGTCGGCGCCGACGACTACGACTGCGCGCCGCCCTCGAACCTCGACGACGACGCGTTTGGCGCGGATGCGGAGGGGGAAGGGGGGGCGGTTGCGTACGACCACCTCACGGTGGACCTGCCGATCCACGGCGTGGCCATGCCGGGGTACCGGGCGAGCAAGAAGCGCAAGGGCGGACCGGGTGCCGGCACAAATGATGGACAGGAGAGTGCACACCCCGACCGCGACCGCGACGGTCTGCTGCACCGTGGCGAGCCATGCGTCCCGAAGCCCGCGGCACCGCGCCAGGGCCAGGGCCAGGGCCACCCCGACACGGTCTTCACGCAGACGAGCATGCAGCGCCTGCTGTACCGCTCGCTGCCCGTCCGTCTGCGCATCGCCAAGGCCCTCAACGGCCTGGGCGCGGGGCTGACGTACGAGCGCGCGCTGCAGCTGAGTGCCGATCTGCTAGAGTCGTGTCGCTACGCCGCAACGGCCTTGCGCGCCGCCCCCTTGATGTGGCGACGACCAGCCGGCGACGGTCCTCGGGACGAGGCCGAGCGCGCCGCGTTCGCCCAGCTGCGCATCGCCTTTTACGAGATTCTCACGCGGCGCTTCCACCACGCGCTGCACTCGCCGTTTGCGCGCAAGGCCGGCAACAACGTGCAGTTCTTTTACTCGCGGCGCGCCCGCATCGAGACGGTGCTGCGGCTGCTGTCCTTTTTCCGGCGGGGGCCCTCGCCGACGTCGACGACAACGACAACGACAACGACGACGCCGCCCCTGGCCAGCGACGGGCCCAGCGCCACCGAGCCGGCCAGCGGCATCCCCCTGGCGCTGCTGCAGCCCGCCGCCGCCGCCGACCCCTGCCGCCGGCTCTGGCTCGTCGGCCGCGGCATGCTCAAGTGCACGCAGGTCGACATCACGGCCACGGCCGTCATCGAGCTGATCCACCAGCTGCAGGAGGACGACGTGCCCGGCGCCGCCGCCGACCTGACGCTGTCGCAGCGCGAGCTCTACGACACCGTGCGCACCCTCATCGACCTCGCACACGCGCGCCTCGAGGCCGGCGAGACCAATGTCAAGGGCTACCTCTTCTTCCGCGGCGCCCTGGCCCAGGCCGACGCGCTCATGCAGGGCCGGCCCGTGCGCCAGGTCATTGTCGCCGCGGCGCAGACGGCGTCCACGCGCACCATCAACACGCTCAAGGCCCTGGCCGTGCGGCGCGGTGTGGCCCTGCCGGACGACGCCGTCCTCGGCGGCACCCACACGGGCGACGAGCTGGGCGAGGTGGACGAGCTGGGCGAGGTGGACGCGGTGGACGCGGTGGAGGCGGTGGATGCGGTGGATGCGGTGGATGCGGTGGCGACGGCGGTCACACCAGCCCTCGCAGCCAACACAAGGAATACCAGCTACCACAACAGCAACAGCAACAGCAACACCGTCCACCCCTACAAACTCAACGTGTCCAGCGGCATGAGCAGCCTGTCCAACACGGCCTTTGCCGGCTTGACCAGCACCGACGCCGGCACCGCCGTCACGGGCCCGTCGCAGTTCGTGGGCATGGCCGAGCTGGGCACCGCCACGTTCGGCGATCTGGCACACGCCACATCGGGCGCGTCAGGACTGGGACGCAACGCGCCCATGGTGGACGGCAGCGGAGGTGGTGACGTCGACTCGGGCATCCACCTGCCGTCAGCGGCCATGAGCAGCAACGGCGAGGGTCAAACCCCCAACAACGCCAACACCAACGCGGGGCAGGTCGACCAGTGGCTGATGATAGATCCGCCGGAGGACTTTGGCCTGGGCAACTGGTTCTTTCCGTACAACGACCGGATCAACAACAGTTATGGGGGTGTGGACTGGTAGACTCGAACACGGCATAGACGGCTCTTTGCTGGCGTTTGCTTTGGCGGCGGATTCAAGTCGCTGACGACTTTTGTATGTTACATGGCGGATCTTCTCACTCTCTGTATTTGCACTTGATACTCGCCCTCTATTTCTTCTCCACCATTCAGATACCTCTCTCATTCTCTGCAGCCATGACGATGAATCAATTCGTACCAAAATAAACAGATCATAAATAAAATGCATGACAAAACACGAAAAACATTATTTGGTAATAGCCTGGTATAATGGCCTCTTGGTACTTCCATACCCTCCCACCTACTCATCCTCATACTTGACGCCCATCAGACCCCATTGCCGTTCCCCGTGCATGCCCTCCCGGTCGCCGCGCGTCGACAGCAGGACCGATGCGTTGGCCGCCTTGTCCGCCTTGTCCGCCTTGTCCGCCTTGTCCGCCTTGTCCCAGTCCATGTACAGCACCGTCGCGTCCTTGCCCAGCGTCAGCTTGAGGGCCGCCTCCAGCACGCTCGGCCTGTAGCGGTGGCGCGCCGCCCGGCCGCGGATCGTCGCCAGGATGTTGTCGGCGACGACGTCGGCCTGGGCAAAGGCCGCGCGCGCCATCTTGGGCCCGCCGGTCGCGGCCACGTCGCCGAGGGCAAACATGTCGGGCACAACCGTCTCGTGGGTCGTCTCGTGGGTCGTGTCTGCCGTGCCGTCGGCCGTCATCGTCGTCGTCGTCGTCGACGTCGACGTCGTCACCACCTGCAGGCCGGCGTTGACGCGCACTTCGCCCGACGGGGCCAGGGCGCCGGCATAGACGTCCTGCAGCAGCGCCGAGTTGGGCGTCTGGCCGGTGCACTGCAGAATGCAGTCGTATTCACGGGAGCGGCCATCGGCGAACGTCAGCGTCCCGGGCGCGCCCGCCACGTCTGCGGCGTCGTCTGGGCCACCACCGCCACGCCGGTACGCAATGACCGCTCGCTGGCCTAGCTCGACATGGATGCCCTGCGTCTCCAGCACGCCCAGCACGTGCTCGTGCAGCCGCCGGCCGAACCGGTTGAGCAGCTGCGGCCGCGCGTGCACCAGCGTGACGTGCTTGTCGGCCACGGTGTCGTCGTCGTCTTTGTCGTCGTCCTTGTCGTCCTGGTCCTTTGCGACGCGTGCGGCGTGGCGCGCCGCCACCACGCCCGCAAACGTCTTAATGTCCGTCGCCAGCTCCAGGCCCACCGCACCGCCGCCCACGACGGCCACCGTGCGCGCCCGCCGGATGCGCGCCTGCAGCCCCTGCAGCTCGCGGCACGCCGCCGTCTTGTCGGCCGCGGCCCGCAGCTTGGCCGGCGGCCGCTGGGCCGCACCGGTGGCCACCACCAGGACGTCGTAGGGCACGGCCGCGCCCGACTCCAGCAGCACCGTCTTGGCGCCCGTCACGGCCACCGCCCGGCCCTGCACAAAACGGGCCACCTTCTTACCCGACGCCGACGCCGCGCCCCGGGCCAGCATCGTGGCGTACGCCAGGAACGCCGTGCGCTCGTGGCCCGGCACGACGGCGCACCGCGGCAGCGCAAAGCTCCAGTTGAAGTGACGGTTCTGGTCGACCAGCACCACCTGCCAGCCGGTCGGCAGCGTGTCGCAGAGCCGGGCCACAAGCCGGTAGCCGGCAAAGGAGCCGCCCACGACCAGGACCACCTTGGGCGCGTCGGTCGGGCCCTTGTACGTCCAGCGGTGGAGGAGGGCGCGCAGCTTGCGGACGACGGCCTGGCCCGCCAAGCGAGGGAGGTGGGCGGCGAGCAAGCCGACAAAACGGAGTGTGTTGAACATGGTATGGTGAGTGGATGGGGGGGGAGAAGGAGGGGGGGGGGAGAAGTCGAGAGTGAGAGTGGATGAAGGAGGATGGGTTGAGGAGAATCGTATTCTGAGATGTTTCGGTGTTGGAGAAATATATAGAACAAACAGACGGAAGAGAGACGAGACGAGACGACAACGAACAAGGAAGACTGGCGATGCAAGACGTAATAAATAAGAAAACAAATGAAATAAGAACAAATAAAACAACTGGAAGGTGACATAAACAACGACGCAAACAACACACACAACCAAGACGGCTGTCTAAACGAGACGAGGCATCTTCACCGACATGGTGACGTGGTAGAGGACGTGTCGTCGTATTTGAGTAATACTTTCACAGCAGGATGAAGGATTACCGGCTGCCTGGTGGAAATACATACGACTTACAATGTCATCTGCTTGTAAGTCTCTCGGTCTCGGGGATAAGTTGCGACGAAGTTTGGGGCCTTGTCATTCGAAAAGGGAGGCATGAAAGGGACAAGCATGGCTTCAAATAGCACAAGGTTTCTCATACTGCTGTCATCTATGTCGCAGGAATAAAAAATAGAACGGACAACTACCACAGAACGGCCGGCTTGATGCCCAGTTCTCGCGCATACTCTGCTCTTTCTCGTCGTGTCCTTTGAGAGGCCCCTAATCCCCGAGCTCAGGCCCCAGCTTATCTCCGCCCCGAGTTAGCGTCCATTTGGGAGTGCGTATCAGATCAACATCGACATACAGAGACAGCTACGCGGCCCATTTGGGCTGTGGACGGGGAAACGGAGGGAAAGAAGAGTAAGCTAGGGGTGTACGTTTTGTGAGACAGAGAACTCATCGTGCGAGTTATTTTGATAACGAATGTCAATATTGTCATTACTAGAAGGAGTCTCCGCAGTATTTACGCTGATCACGCTGTATTGCGCTGTATTTAGGCAGTAACTACGCTGTACTTACGCTGATTACGCTGTATTACGTTGATTTCGTCGTACTGATCCACGCTGTATGTTGCTTCAACAGACAGGCACCAGCATAACACTTGCAGGACATGCATAATAAGATATTTATTCAAATGCAGCCCTAGGTATTGCAAAGTACAGACGGGGAAACAGACGGGAAGATGACAGGAAGACTGACAGGAAGACAGACAAAGACGGTAGTCAGCAAATAGAGAGCAACAAGAGTCCATGACCCGTTGCGTAATAATAACGACCCAAGCACCGCAACAATAAAAGAGAAAGACAATCACTAGCACTAAACAGCAAGACATGACCCCTTGCCTAGATAATGCCTGCCCGGGCAGCTTCGCCGGCATTGTCGGCCAGGATCTCGTCGACGGGCCGCTTGCCGCGGCCGATGCTGCCGGCACCAACACCCATACGGCGGGCGACGTAGCGCTGGGCGACGACGCCGACGGCCAGCGTCAGGGTCTCCTCGATCCACTCGGCCACCCACTCGCGCGGGTCGACGGCGCCGCTGTCGATGATTTCGCGGATCTCGTCGGGGACGCCCGCGTCGTAGGCAGAGGCCTTGGCCTGTTTGGCGGAGGCGCCGTCTGCGTCGCGGCTGTCGTCGTCGTCGCTGCTGTCGTCGTCGTCGTCCTCCTCCTCGCCCTCGCCCTCGCCGCCGCTCGTGGCCGGCGTCAGCGCCGAGGCAGACGTCGACGGGCGCGCATCGAGCCAGCGCACCCACTTGGCCGGCAGGGCCTGGCTGACGGTGTGGTAGACAATGTCGTGGACGGGGTCGCGGATGTGCACGGCAAACTGGACGAGCTCGTCGGACTCGTCGGACGCGTCCGTCGCCTCGTCCTCGTCGTCTTCGTCGTCGTCCTCGTCGTCATCGTCGTCCTCGTCCTCGTCCTTGGGCTCGGCGGCCACGGTAAAGGCTTGTACGGCCAAAAAGATGTCCGAGCGGCGCACGGGGTTCTGCTCCGACACAGGCTCGACGGCGCGCTGGCGGGCCACCGCGAGGCCGCGCTTGCTGTCGGCGACGCGGTCGCGGGCGCCGCCCTTGCTCGTGCCCTTGTCCTTGTCATCGCTCCCGTAGTGGGCCGCGTAGTACTCGTTGGCGTACGCCTCGGCGCTCGCGCGGCACAGCTTCGTGCCCTCGCGCAGGCCGGGCACGGCGCCCAGGTCGCGCGGGTAGTGCACGACGCGCCACCACGGCCCGTCGCGCCAGCCCGCACTGTTCCGGCTGTGGCCGCCACTGCCGCCGCTGCCCACCGACGCCGACCCGGCCGCCTGCGACTCCTGCCCGCGCTGGATCACGAGCAGATCGCCGCCCTCGACCTGGGCCATGACGCGCGTAAAGACGCCGTGCACGAGCGGGTCGAGCGCCGGGTAGCCGACCATGTCGTGGGTGATGTGGATGAGCAGGCGCTCGTGGGAGGCAATGGGCGGCGCCAGGGTGTGCAGAATGTTGGTAAAGGTCGGCAGCGCGCGGTGGCGCAGCTCGTCGCCGAAGCCGCGCAGCGACACCACGTTGCCGCGCACCTGGTCGGCCCACTTCTTGGCCTCTTCGTTTTGCTGGATCTCCTTGACGGCCGCCTCGGCCTGCTTCATCGCCGCCGACGCCGTGGACAGAATGCCGCCCCACCAGCCGCCCGACGCGGGGGCCGCCACAGTGGACGTGGCCGTGGCCGTGGCCGTCGTGGCGGCCGGCGGCGCTGCGGCGCCTTCCGCGGAGGCGTCCACGGCCCGCTCGTCGGTGCTCGTCCGCGCCGAGTAGGCCTTGCTGCTCTCGACGGAGCGGCGGGCCGGTGCTGGTGCCGACGCGGACGCGGACGCGGACGCTGGCGAGGCCTTGGCCTCCTTGCTGATGCGGGGCGTGTGCGGGCGCACAATCTCGTCGCCGACCTCGTTCTCCAGCGCGGCCAGCAGATCCTTATCGGCGGCCGATTTCAGCTTGCCGGTCCCCGTGGTCTTGGCTTTGCCCGCCTTCTTGGCGGCCCCGGTGGGTTTCTCGTCCCCGATGCCTTCGAAGAGCGAGTCGAGCTCCTCGTTAGTGGCGCTCTTGGCCCGCTTGGACGCCATGGTGGGAGGGGGATGAAGGAAGCTGGTCGGTGTTTGTGGAAGCAGATGGCAATGTTGGAGGATCGATGCACTGCAGACGTCAGTAAGCATGTGAAGCTGTAGGGAATCGAAGCGGGCGACGCAGCTCGCCAGTCTACATACCCTCGGGTTGTCCTGTGTATCAGAAAAGAGTCGGTCGTCTCTGCGTGGACAACGGTGGTGCCCTATGACGATGCTGGGTGTGTGGTGTTCCAAGCGGAAGCGTCTCTCTGGGGAACGTAAAGTGTCGTCAGAGGCCAAGCTGTCTCCTGCCTGTCCTGCTCCTTCCCTGTCTTGTCGTCACGGGCGATGCTCCACCTGTAATCGACGGGCCCGCTGCCCCACCTGCACCTCCTCTTTCTGTCAATTTGGGTGGTCTTTCAGGTGCCAGTGACTTCAGTTTGCGCTAGTCCCAAAATGGAAAAGGACAAGAGGCCAGTGACGGGCCGGCCAATCACAGACGGGCTCTCTTACAAGACAATGGGCTGTGGCGGCTGTGGCTTGTGCACAGAGTGCTTGCGTGCACAGTTTAGCCTGGCAGTCAAACAATGGACAGGTGTAAAGGTGTGTGTGAGAGCGTGAGAGTGAGAGCTGAGGGATGTTTGAGAGCAGGCTGACAGAGGGGATTGAAAGCGTTGAGAAGATGGAAGTGTCTGCTGGCTGTATTTATCCTGTAGAGACGTTTACAATACGGGACCGACTTTGATGTTTGATGAGTTTGATGAGTTTGATGACTTCGACAATTTGACAATGTCGACGACAGAGAGCAACGCGAGTAAAGCAATCTGAGGTATTCTCAAGGCTGAAGCAGGCCAGAGCAGGGAGTCATGCGACGGTGAGTTTGGAGTGCAGAGAATCACGGTAGGTAAAACAGTAACCAGTAACAGCACACAATAAATAGCAGACAGTAAACCACACAATAGACAGCACACAGTAATAGGGCCATATGCTCGTCGACCTGGCAAAGTGAGTTGTCACCAGCCATCGCGTGACGTCGCTGTCGCTGTTTCTTCATTCTCGAGTTTGCATCACCCAGAAACTCACTACATCGTCTTATCGGCGTCTTTTCATTCTTTCTTCTCCTTTTTTCTCCTTCTTCTTCTCCTTGCTTTTACTGCTTCTCGTCTTCTCCCTCCTCATTGTTGCTCTTCGAGCCTGCTGTACTTGACGCCCCACAATTCTTATTTTTTGGCGCCGTCTATTGGCCCGCCACGCTTTTATTCGTTTTTTCTTCCTCATACCAGCCCACACGCCCCTGCCGTTTTGGGTCCGCCTGGCGCCGCCCCGTTTGCTGGCTCCTTCCTTCCTACTGGCCTCCTGGCTCCTGGCTCTTGGCTCCTGCTTTGCCGGTTTGGCTGTTAGCGTCCCCAGCCCAAGGCGTGTTGCCTTTAAAACTCTCTTACACATAAAAAACAGCCACGACGTTGCAAAAGGTGAAAAGAAGAGGCAGCATCGCGGCGACGACCACCGCTTCCCCTGGCGTCAGCTCTTCCGTCACCACGCGCAGGGCCATCCGAGGCGTCTTGCGCTCAATTGTGTGATTGTTTTGACGCCGGTGACAGGCCGTTTTGGCCACATCGCGTCGCCTCCCATTTGCCTCCTTTTTGTTTTTTATCACGTCTCTTTACCCTCAAAAACATCCCTCAAACACATACCCTCACATCCTGTCCCACCACTCCCTCACATCCTTTATTCCTTATTGCTGCGTCTGACCGACCGCTGGCCTGCCACCATGGACCGTGTTCGCGGTGGGAGTCGGTCGCGAGGCAGTGCGGGTGGCAACGCACCGTCGTCTCACGCCGCGCAGAGTTTGGGACATTCTCCAAGCTCTGTCCATTCTGCCCATTCTGCCCATTCCGTCCCGTCTCATCCTCATTCTCATTCCGCACCCGCACATGCCACGTCCCAGTCTGCCCAGCCCTCGCCGCGCCGCAGTCTGTCCCGGAGCCAGTCGTCTGCATCGCCCGCAACGGCCGCCAACGGGCTGTCTTTGCCTGGTGACAAAAGCCATTCCGGCCCTTCTGGCCATTCGACCCAAACTGGCCACACACAGGTCCCATCTTCCCACACCCCGGCAGCCGCAAAACGCAGCTCGTCCACCTCCTCGCCGTCCCGCTCCCATCTCTCTCACTCTTCCTCCCACTCCCACTCTCATCCGCCGCCGCCGTCTTCTTCTGCGCGCGGCCGGCCTCGCACGTCTCTGCGACACGCCTCGCCGTCGTCGTCGCCGGCCCCCGTGGAGACCGCTGCCACCCCATCCCACGCTCTGTCATTACACACCCTGTCCTCGTCGGCCATCGACCCGTCACAGCCTTTGACGGCGTCGCCGCCTGCCTCGCCCACCGCCATGGCTGCAGCGGCATCCAGCCGACAGGCAGCGGCGCCCGTGACGCGGCGGCGGTCGTCGCGTGCCAACGACACCGACCGGCCCATGACGCCGGCCCAGTCGTATGCGGCCGCCTATGCAGCGGCCGCTGCCGCCGAGGAGATGGCCAAGGGCAAGGGCGGCCATTCGCTGCGGAAGCGCAGCAGGGTCGACTACAGCCACATTGAGAATGGCGAGACCACGGCTGGCACTGGCCTTGCCACAAGCACAAGCACAGGCACGACTGGCCACGCCAACGACGACACCGCCAGGGACACGGAGCACGACGCCGAGCCGAATGCCGGCGAACAGACGCCGTCGGCACCGGCCACGCGCGGCCGCAAGCGCAAGACGGTCCACATCGGCTTCCGCAACAGTGGCGCCACAGCCGAGGACGAGGCTGCGTCGTCGCCGTCGCCGGCCGTGGCCACCAAGAAGATTCGTCTTGTGCATCACCAGCCAGCCGCAGCAGACGGCGCGTCCACCACGGCGCCTGGCAGTGCTGCCAATGGACACGCACCCCCGTCCGCAACTGCTGCTGCTGCTGCCACAGAAACAGTGTCCACGCCGGCTCCTGCGCCTCGTGGCCGCGGCCGCCCGCCTCTCCGCCGACCGACGGCCCCTGCCGTGTCCACGCCCGTGCAGGCGTCGTCGGCATCGGGGCCTTTGTCGTCGACGGCGGCCGGTGGTGGTGGTGCGGGCCTGACACCCAGCACGGGCAGCAGCACGGTGCCAGCGTCGCCCATGGTCCTCGAGAGCCCCTCGGGCGGCGCCATTGTTGTCCACGACACTATCCGCGTCGGCGGCAGCCCGCCCAGCAGCGACACGGAGGCCGACAACTCCAACTCGCACTCCAACGCGTCGTCGGCCGGGGCCACGCCGCTGCAGCGCAGTGCCTCGAGTAACTCGAGCACGCTGTCGAACTCTGCCCCGCAGACCAGCATTGCCAAGGCCATTCACCAGGCGGCGGCGGCGGCGGCGGCGGCGGCGGCGGCGGATTCTACGTCCAGCACAGCGGCCCCCATGTCTGGCAAAGCAGCCAAGGCAAATGGACCTACCTCTGCGCCGAACACAGGCGCTGCCAACGGCCACACCCCCAGCAAGGTGGGCCGTCCGCGCCGGCAGTCTACTGCTGCTGCTTCCGCTGCGGCTGCCACGACGCCGACCAAGGTCAAGGCGCTGTCCGCAGAGACGTCGCCGGCCTCCAGGCTGTCGTCCAAGAACGCGTCCCCCCAGAAGAGAGGCCTCTCTCGCTCCCACCACTCCCACCACCAGAACCGCCTGATGGTGCGCATCCCCCGCGGCCGCAACCGCTCGCC
Organism: Sporothrix schenckii 1099-18; assembly: GCF_000961545.1. Taxonomy (NCBI): domain Eukaryota; kingdom Fungi; phylum Ascomycota; class Sordariomycetes; order Ophiostomatales; family Ophiostomataceae; genus Sporothrix; species Sporothrix schenckii. The sequence continues at coordinate 4,123,644 of NW_015971142.1, forward strand.
GCCCAGCGTCTTTGTCCTCCAGTCCGAGGCCGACGAAGAGCGCTACGCCGCCTTTATGGAGGCCCGGGCCACCGACGCCAAGGCTGGCGCCTCTGTCTTGCCCAGCTACGACTCGTTTGACTCGGCCGCCACGCTCAAAGCAGAGGCGCCCGAGACAATGGACGAGGAAGCAGACGAGGAAGCTGACGCTGCAGCTGCACCTGCACCTGCAGCGGCCACGACGCAGCTCAAAGCCGAGCCGGACGATACACCGGCTGCCGTCGACGCGTATGACGGCGCGACCGATGTCGACGTCGATACAGCCAAGCCGTCTGAGGAAGCAGCGGCGGGTGGTGAAAGCACAGCGAGTGCCAAGGACACCGCCCCCAAAGACGCCGACGTGGACATGGAGGACCGTGAGGGCGCTCACGAGGACGGCCAAAACGACAGCCGTGAGGACATTCACGAGGACATTCACGAGGACGGTCATGACAGCCATGCTCTCGACATGTCCGCTGCCGACGCCGACGCGGCCGCCACAACCCCCGCCAACAACAAGGCACACTCCACCGTCTCTGACGACCCCATGGACGACGCGCCCTCGCCCGGCGCCTTCCGCTCCATGACCCGCCGCACCAGCACCCGCATCGCGTCCGCCGCCGCCCAGAAGGAGCAGGCCATGCTCGAGGCCCACGAAGCCACGCTCAAGGAGCAAAAGGCTGCCAAGGCCGCTGCGGCTGCCGCCAAGGCAAGCAAGCGAGCCGCCACCAGCGCCTCCCCGTCGGCGACCAAGACCGCGCCCAACCTCTTTGCCACCGGCCGAACGGCGCGCCGCCCCTCGGGCCCGCGTCCGTGGGAGAGCCTCACGCCCTGGGAGAACGAGTATGTCTTCTACCCGGAGCAGTTTTACGACAACGTCACGACGGCCACCACCACCACCACCACGGCCTTGTCCGCGTCGGCTGCTGCGCCCTCGCCCACGCCCAACCGCGAAGCCACGGCCGAGCAGACGGACCAGCCGGACACAGACCAGCAGACCGACGCTGCCACCGCCGAGCAGACACAGCCACAGAGCGTCTCCTCCCACAAGGACGGCAGCGACACACCCACGCCTGCGGATCTTGAGGCCGTCCTACAAGAAAAGATTGCCGCCGACACGCGTCTGGAGGAGGCTGCCGCCGCCGCCGCTGCTGCTGGTGCTGCAGGTGCGTCCTTCGCCTCCACCGTTGCCACGCCCGACATTGTCATCGACAGCGCCGCCGACAGCGCCTCGGCCACACCGGCCCCGCCGACGCCCATCGACCTGCCCTCGGCTGGTACGCCCCTTCTTGCTGCCACGGCGGCACCAGTCACCGCCGGAGCGACGCCCAATGCGGCGTCCGCGTCCGAAGATCCCGACACCGAGACGCCCACCGCCGCAGCCACAGCAAACGGCAGCGCCCCCGCCAACGCCAATGCCCCTGCGTCGACGCCCGCGGCCGGCCGCAAGCCCATGTGGAAGAAGCAGTACCGCTTCCACAAGATCCGCGATCCCAAGGAGTTCATCGACGCGCTCAAGGACCACAAAGACATGAGCACCAGCGACCTGTTTGACTGCCTCGCCCACATGAACGAGACCCTGGTCGCCTGGCAGGACGAGTACCGTCTGCTGCGCGGCATCACCGACGACGAAGAAAACGCCGTCCGCCGCCGCCAGCAGGACGCCACGTTTGAAAACCGCACGCTGATGGCGCTCAAGCGCGGCAACGTCGACACCGAAATCACCGAGCGCGACTTTGTCGTCAAGGGCATCCGCGCCCCCGAGTCGCTCGCCGACCCCATCAAGCGCCACGCCCGCCAGCAGGACAAGCTCATGTCCCACATCTACTTGTTCGAGCACGACCCGCGCGATTCCATGATCAGCCGCCAGGACCCCGTGGCCCAGCGCGAGGGCCTGCAAAACACCCGCCTGCGCAACCGCCCCAAGCAGACGCTCAAGGCCGCCGAGGCCGACGCCGACGACGGCATGGGCGTCGGCCGCCGCACGCGTCGCCGCAAGAACGCCGTCGACGACGAGAGCGCCGAAGGCAGCCGTGCCGGCACGCCAGCCCCCACTCTGGCCCGGCCGCTGCGTCGTCGGCGGCTGCCTCCACCTCTGCATCGACGCCCGCCGTCCCGCCCACCCGTGGCCGTCGTGGCCCGCCCGCCGGGCCCGCCGCCTTGCTGCTGCTGCTGCCGCTGCTGCCGCCGCCGCCGCCGCTGCCGCCGAGGGCAAGACCGACGACGACGACGGCCCGATCGACGCTGCGCCGGCTGCGGCGGTCCAGACGCCCACCAAGCGTGGCCGCCGGGGCCGCGTGCCGCGCAGCCAGCTGTCGGAATCGGTCGCGGCGGACGATCTCGTCGACAAGGACGAGTCCGCCGCGACGTCCTCGTCCTACCACCACCACCACCGCCGTGCTGGCCACATGCCGCCGCCCTCGGAAAAGCCCGCCACGGCCGTGTCGCCGCTCGCCAGCGGACCGGGCCGCAAGCGCCGTCGCGGTCGCAAGCCGAACAGTCTGCTGCGCCAGGAGGCACTCGAAGCAGAGGCGGCGGCGGCGGCGGCGGCGGCTGCCGAGGCCGAAGCTGGGGCCGAAACGGAGGCCGATGGTGACGCTACCGAAAACGGCCGCGATGCCACCTACGACGACGGCGACGAGACGGCGCCAGAGTCGCCGCGCGCGGGACGTGGTGGCGCCAAGCGGCAGCGCATCTCCACGGCCCATGCCAGGGAGGCCAGATCGGCCAAGGAGGCCAAGGAGGCCAAGGAGGCCAAGGAGGTCAAAGAGACCAAGGTAGACGGCCGCCGTCGCCGGACCGGCGAGATTGGTCCCCGCAGCTTCTACTCCAGCGGCCGTGGTCGTGACCGCGATCGTGACCGCAACGACGACGACGACGACGACGAGCATGCCCGTCCTGCCTCGTCGGCCTCGTCGAACGGTGCTGCCAACAACGCCGACGACTCCAGCTATGCTCTGCGGCCCAAGCGTCGCCGCAAGTTCCGTGCTGTCCACAACGGCGTCGGCGACGACCGCGACAATGAGGACAAGGACATTGACAACGACAACAACGACGAGCCGGGCCACCGCTCGCAGCAACCGCAGTACGACGACGACGATGCCGCGGCTGCGACCGCCCACGGCCCGCCGGCCAAGAAGCAGAAGCGCCGTCGGCGGACGACGGCATCTGTGCAGGAGGAGGCCGACACCAGCATGCCGTCCACCATGGACGATCCCAACGACAACAACGGCCACAACAACAGCAACAGCAACAGCACCAGCAACAACAATCATGCGGCGCCCGTACCCGAGAGCCAGCAATACCCGCCGATGCACAGTGCTGCCATGCCGTACGATCCCTACCAGCCCCAACAGCCGCACGCGCACCACGCCCAGCACCCTGGTCCGTATTATGGCCACAGCCCCAAAGACCCGCATTCGTCGGCGTCGTCGGCCTACTATGGTCACCACGCACCGCCGCCGCCGCCCCCTCACCATCATCCGCAGCAGCAGCAGCAGAAGCAGCAGCGAGGCTACATGCATCCCTATGGTCCACCCATGCCCTACCAGCAACAGGACATGTACTACAGCCACGGCCACAGCCACGGCCACAGCCACGGCCAGCCGCCTCCGCCGCCACCGCCGCGGCAGGCATACCACCACCCGCAAGGACCGCCGCCGCCGCAGCGTGTCAACAGCCTGGCGCCCGCACCCAGCCAGCAGCAGCAGCCATCCTCGGCTGCGGCGACAGCACCACCCTCCTCGGGTCGCCAGCGGACGACCTTCAAGATCAAAAACTACACGCCCGCGCCCGTCGCGCCCTCGGCGGGCGTCCATGCCTTTACGCAGATGATGCCCAATGCAAAGAACGGCGGACCAAACACGCCGGGTGGCGGTGGTGGTGGTAGTGGTGGCAGCGGGCACCGCCACAGCCTCGGCGGCGCGTCGTCCTCTGCATCGTCGTCCACCATGCTCATGAACCCCGGCAACCACACTCAGTTTGTGCCCCACACGCCCGGTGGCGGTCCTAGCGGTCCCGGTGGTGGTGGTGGTGGTGGTCCTGGTGCCGCCGATCACGGCTACGTCAGTCCTGGTCTCGGCGGCACCCCGTCTGGTCCGGGCGGTCCTGGCAGCACGCCCGGTGCCGACTCCGGCACGCCCAGCGACGACAAGGAGTACCGCCAGATGACCAAGAGCGAGAAGATGAGCCACTCGATGAAGAGTACGTATCTCAGTGTCCCCCCAGTCCCCGTCATTCTTTCCTTCGGCCTGTTCCCTGCTAACGTATCCCAACAGCTCGCTGGGCCAATGGCTCCATGCAGGCCGCCGTCGCCAAGCGCAAGGCCACCCTCGCCGCCAAAAAGGCCGCCGCCCAGCAGGCCCAGCAAGTCGCCGCCGTCGCCGCCCACCCCGCCCGCAGCGGCTCCGACGGCTCGCCCGGCCCGCAGGCCCAAGGCCCTGCCGCGTCCAGCGGGTCCATCGGCGGTCCCCCTGGCCCGCCTGGGCCGCCCCCGGCCCATATGGGCGGTCCGCCCCACCACATGGACTACACGGTCGGCCCCTACCACCACCACCACATGGACATGGGCAACCCGGGTCCCTACGCGAGCCACCCTCCGCAGCATCGCCCTAGCCACCACGGCGGCCACCCGGGCAACGGCCACCCGAACAACAACAGCGGCATGTATGCGGGCAGCCGCCAAGAGGCGTAGGAGTCTCTGCGGTGTCTGCGGCCGGGCCACCGCGCAGGCGTTGTTATTGTTGGCCCCCCGTCGACGCTAGGACGGTCGTGATGGACGATTGGGATTGTGACGCGACGGCGGCATCCTACTTTGTTGCAGCGTTGGCGAGTGAGAGGTTGTTTTCTGGTTTTCTTGTGTTCTTGTTTCTTGCTTTTGCTTTTTAATTTCCATCCTGTTTGGTTCTGCTCTTACACTTGCGCAGATTTCCCAATTTGTTTGCTTGTTTACCCTTTGCTTGGGGCGTTGGATGCATTATACAAAAAAGGAGGTGCATTGCATGGTATTCGCCCTGCTGTTTTGTTTTTGTTTCGTTTTCTTTGTTCCGGTTTCTTCGTTCTTCTCGTCCTGTCCTTTGTCTTGCATTCTCGCGTCGTTGACATCTACCCAAACTGTCTACTTCTGGTTGCTTGACCTTTACCAGCTTTTCATTGTTCCGTTTTTTGTGTCTTGATGTCTTCTTCACAGTTCAAAACGAGACACCAGACACAGCATACAATACACACAGTATCCATACATTGTCGCTTTGCATCTACGTGAATCCATGTCGCCAGCGCTCTGGCGAAAGAATAGAGTATTTTGAAAACTTTTCTTATTTTTTTTTTCCTAGGACAAAGGTATTCTTCGATGGAATACATGAGACGTAAAAAAGACGTAAAAGCAGAACGGCCGAGGAGCAAATGGAAAATAAAAAAAGTTAAAATAAAAACGCCCCCGTGTGTCGTTGCCACGGAAGTTTTGTCAAATATAAACTTCCCAGTTTTATTCCTTTTTCCTCGTTTTTCTCCTCTTTCCTCTTTCCGCTCTTCCCGAGATGACCCTTGATGTCCGTTTTTCGATTGTATGCCGGTAAAAAACAAAACAAAAAGGAAATCCCTTACATCACGACACCCGAGTTGCTGGCAATACGCTGGTTGCACGAGTTAGCAAGTGACCTTTATACAACAATAGTAGCCGACACAGACAGGGGTCAAGGGTGGACATACCGGCCACAGCTCAGCGGCCTCCTTGCCGACGGGGCCCGTAATGGCCGAGCCCTTCATCTCGCCCTTGGGGTTGACAATGACGCCGGCGTTGTCCTCAAAGTACAAAAACACGCCGTCGGTGCGTTTCCACGGCTTGGACTGGCGCACAATGACGGCCGGGTGGACCTTCTTCCGCAGCTCGGGCTTGCCCTTCTTGACGGTGGCCATGACCATGTCGCCGACACCGCCGGCCGGTAGCCGGTTCAGGCGGGCGCCGATGCCCTTGACGGAGATGATGTACAGGTTGCGGGCGCCGGAGTTGTCGCAGCAGTTCATGATGGCACCGACGGGGAGACCGAGGGTCATCTTGAGCTTGCCACCGGGGGCACCACGACTGGGAGAGATGTTAGTGTGTATTCACATGGAGTTGAGCCATTCGCGACAGATGCGGTTGCCAGTCAGGTGCCAGTCAGTTGCCAGTGCCAGTTGCCAGTTGCCAGAAACCGATGCCAAAAGCCGGGAGTCCACCAGTTCGAAAGCCGTCGACAGCATTGGCGTCATGTGTCTCTCGTCTCGAAGTCGTCGATGCTCGAAGGGATGCTCGGAAATGTCGTATCATTGTCGTTTGGCACGATCAGGTGTCGCAGGCGTGACGAGTTCGCAGAACAGCATTCGGGCGACACGGAGTCTGTCGCGAAACATCCCGTCTCTGTATTCCCAACGTCGTCCGTAGATCTTGACAAAGCTGCTCACACCAACCGGTGCGCTACAATGTCAAACCCCAGCATCTCGTCCGATGTGGTCTCACGTTCGGTCAAAATCTCGACGTGGTTTCCGTCCGGTCTCGGTAGATGCGGTCTCGTCATAGTCGGTCGTCTCGGTCGTCGGTGGTGGTGTCCATGTGATCTTTGGTCTTTTGGCCTGGCAACTGTCTGCAACTCCATCTAACTCCAACTCCTCAACTCCCCAACTCCCTAACGCCATCCAACGCAGTCCGGCTCGTTCTGCTCTGCTCGGTTCCGATAGAAATGCAACTTACGAAAGCTTGGCCATTGCGACGGTTGTGTGTGTGGAAAAGAAAGGGTGTTGTGTCGGAGGGGGTTCTCGTCGGTTGGTGAGGAAATGTCAAGGACGTTCAAAACGGGAGAGGGGGTCTGCAGAAGATCGTGAACGGATTTCGTCGACCCAGACAGAAAAGCCAGCCGAAAAAAAAAAATTGGTGCAAAGCCCTCTCTGCTCTCACAGGCCAGGCAAAGCAGTGCTCCACCGCCAAAGTGGGTGAATTTTGGCACCAAAACTTTTTCGGCCCCGCCACAAAACGTTTTTCCGCACCAACATGGAAGAAACCCTACTCTGGAAGAGTCACGTGCCTTGCCTGATAGATGTATATTCACGTGACTCTGTAAAGTGGGCTGCTCGCCTGTCAAGTGGGTCTCGACGAGCCAATCACCTTACATGCTGGCAGTGTGACGTGGTACATTGTTTTGGCGCACGCCGACGCCAATCTCGAAGTACCGCAAGGCCAACACCCATCTCATCTGTAAATCAGGGTTCAACAGAAGCAATGTCTCTCGACAGTCTATTCAGGTACAAGACAGTGAATTAATTTGGGGATTTGAAGCTTTTGTTCCAGTTGTTTGCAAAGACTAGCGGTGGTTTCTTTCGTCGAGATGTCTTGTACAGAAACTACAAATATATTCTATCACATAATGAATAAAATATTGAATTAATATTGACTTAATATTGTAGTTGGAGCAACCATCTTTATTAAATCAAATCGATTCAAGAATAACGAAATAAAACAAAGCAGTAGAACAAGTATGCTTCCTCCTCTCCGCTCCAGACAGCGCGCCTCTGGTTTAACCGTAACTCTCCTATCGCAGCATTGGAGCCTTGCAGACTTGATTAGCCGGTGTTCCCGAAAGAAAGCAACTCGCCAAGTCTTTACATTCTCGCATCCATCGCTCCCATGAAGGTCCTCATCATCGTCTCGGCATTCGTGTCGCTCACCGCAGCTGCCGCCGCGCCCAGCAATGGCAACGGCAACGGCAACGGCAACGACAGCGCTCCCTGCAAGCCGGTGTCGACGCGGCCCACCGTCGTGGCGCATCCCAAGCAGCCGCGTCTGCCGATCCCCATCCCGCCGCCGCGCAACAAAGTGTGCTGTGTCAAGACGCACGGCGACGGCGTGACGGACGACTCCACGTACATCATGTCGGCCTTCCACGCGTGCAATCACGGGGGCCACGTCGTCTTCCGCGCGGACACGACGTACCTGGTCGGCACGGCCATGGACTGGACCTTTCTCAAGGACATTGACATCGGTGGGTCCGGTCGAACAATCACTGTGAACACAGTCGCTAACATCCCCCCAGACATCCAAGGGACGATCCAGTTCACAAACGACACCGACTACTGGCAGGCCAACTCGTTCCGCTTCGGCTTCCAGAACGTCACCAGCTTCTTCAAGCTCGGCGGCGAGAACGTCTTCGTCTACGGCGGCGGCACGCTCCACGGCAACGGCCAGGTCTGGTACGACCTGCACGCCCAGGACACGGACACCCTGCGGCCCGTGCTCGTGGGCATCGACGGGCTCCAGAACAGCGTCGTGGCCGACCTCCACCTGCGCCTCAGCCCCATGTACTACCACTTTGTCGCCAACGCGAGCAACGTCGTCTTCAGCGACATTGACATTTCCATTTCCAATTCCAATGGGGGCGCCTCGTCGAGCGCCCACCACGCCGCCAAGAACACCGACGGCTGGGACACGTACCGCAGCAGCGACATTGCCATCCTCAACTCGGTCGTCGTCAACGGCGACGACTGCGTGTCCCTGAAGCCCAACAGCACCCACATCCTCGTCGCGTCGCTGTCCTGCACCGGCAGCCACGGCATCAGCATCGGCAGCCTCGGCCAGTACGCCGGCGCCTACGACATTGTCGAGCACGTCTGGGTCGGCAACGTCAGCCTGCACGCCGCCACCGACGGCGCCCGCATCAAGGTCTGGCCCAACACGCCCTCGGCCCTGTCGGGCGACCTGCAGGGCGGCGGCGGCGGCGGTCGCGTCCGCAACATCACCTACGACGGCATGTACATCGACGGCGTCGACTACGCCATCGAAATCACCCAGTGCTATGGCCAGAAAAACCTCACCGTCTGCCAGCAGCACCCGAGCTCGCTGACCCTCGCCGACGTTGTCTTCCGCAACTTTTACGGCGTCACCTCCACCAAGTACGCGCCCCAGATCGCCGCCCTGGCCTGCTCGTCCACCGCCACCTGCCGCGCCATCTCCGCCACCAACATCGACGTCGTCAGCCCCCGCGGCGGCAACCAGGCCTACTGCCTCAACCAGAACGCGACCGCCCTCGACCTGACCTGCACCGACGTCTGGAAGGGGTTCAACTGAGAAGGGGGAGGGGGGGGGGCTCTTTTGTTGTCCTCCATCATTGCTGTCGTCCATCATTATTCTTTGTGTACTGTAGCATGTTGGTCTGCACATATCATACATTCATTGTCATCGTGCCGGCCGTGCTTGGTCGTTGTTCGCTTAAAACTTGCGCTTCTTGCGTACGGGTGCTGCGTGCTTTTCCACCGCCTTTTGCAGCACCTCGGCCCGCTTGCTGGCGTCCTCTTTGGGCGGCGGAGGCGCGTCCGCTGGCTTTGTCTCTTCGTCCTCCTGTGCTGCTTTCCGCTTGCCCGTATCTTCGTCGTCCGAAGCCTCCTTTTTCGCCGCCGCAGGCTTTCCCTTGCCAATGTGACCCAGACCACCTTTGGCCGCTTTGGCCGTCGACTTCTTCAGCGGTGTTGGCTCTGCGCCTGCTTCTGATTCTGCTTCCGGTTCAGGCTCCGGCTCTGGCTCTTGCTCCGGCTCCGGCGTAGGCTGCTTCTCTTTCTTCCCACCGATGCGTCCAAGTCCTCCCCGGGCAGGTTTTGTCCGCAGTGAGGCCGTGGTCACCGTAGGTGTCGTCTCTTTCTCGTCGTCGTCGCCGCCAACCGCGGTTTTGGCCTCCTTTTTCTCTGTCGCCCTCGTCGTTGGCGGCTCCAAATCCTCAGCATCAGATGCTGTCTCGTCTCCCTTGCCGTCTTCTTTGTCTCCTACTGGCGGTTGCGGCGATGGGCTTTTTGCCTTGGGCTTCTTCCCTATGGCACCAAGACGGCCAATCTTGCCCAGCCCTGCCTTTGCCTTTGCGGGTATCGGTGATGGAGGGTCGTCCTCGTCGGGCTTTGTCTCCTCAGCCTCTTTCTTGGGGGCTGCATTCGTCTTTTCCGCCGCTGCCGCTTTGGTCTTATTCGGTGTCGCCTCTTGGAAAGCACCGTCACCTTGCTCGTCGCTGGCGGCGGCGTCGCGGTCGTTGCGGGACCCAGACTGCTGGCTGTTGCTGCCCGTGGCAGGCCCAGTGCGCTTCAGAGGCACGCCCAGTCCTGTGCCCAGCGCCTGCCACCAGCCGTCGAGGCTGGGTGACGACGGAGACGCTCCTCCTGCATCCGTGTCGGCGTCGTACCGAAGCTCAACCCCGCTGCCAAAGGCCGCCTCCACCAGCTGGGTGACCGTACTCGTGGCATCGGCGCCGTCCTCGTCCGTCTGCCTTTGTCTTTGGACATCCTCTGCCTGCATCTGTTTCCGGAACCTGGCCTCGTCGAACCGCGCCAGCCCTCGCACCCGCGCCTCCATGTCCGCGCGCGCGACCTTGCGCCCGCCTCTTCGGGCGCTGGGGGCGGTGCCAGCGCCACCCGCCAGCGTCGGGAACGCACTCTCCACACCCGCCCCCATCGCCTCCAGCTTGTCCGCCAGCTTGTTGATCACCGCGTCCTTGTCCTGCAGCGCCGCCACGAGCCGTGCCTCGGTGCGCTGGTGCGCCGCACGGTCGTGCACGAGGGGCAGCACGAGCGCCGCCGCCACCGCCCTCGCCGGCTGTCGCGTGAGATGCACGGGCCACTGGAGCGGCGGCAGGCCGCCGGGCAGCACCGACGTGATGTGCAGCACCAGATCGCCGTCGGCCTTGGGGGCGGCGGCCAGCGACAGCCGCGTCTCGGCGTTGGCATCGCCGTCAGCGATGGCATCGCCCGCCAGGGCGGCCTGCAACTTGCCCAGAAACACGCCCATCTGCTCATTGTCGTAGCTCGGGTCAATCGTCGTGTTCTCCTGGAACGCGCGCATGCAAATGGCGCGGCGCTCGAGCCGCTCGGCCCAGACGTGCGCCAGGTCCGTCACGTACACGCTGTACGCCGCCGGCCCAAATGACGTCGCGACGAGGAGGACCGGCACATCCGGGTGCGCGGCCGGCAGCAGACGCCATGCCCGGCGGTCATCCATGTTGGGGAAGGAGAAGGGAGAGGAACGGTCGAGGGTTGCTCGCAAGGACGCGTACAGTCGAGGAGAAGTGTGTCTGTTGATGCTGGGTGACGTGAAGCTTTCAGGCAGCGCGGTGGAGCTGGGCCTATTGGAACCGAAAAGTGGGTCACTCCTGGAGCTTCTGACAGTTCTGGCAGGCGCTAAGCCTTGTACCTGTGACGACATCTCAGAGTCATCGTCCCCGGAATCTTGCAGCTATCAGTTTTCTGTGTTTAAGACAGCCCCATCTTTGTACAACGATGAGAACGCCAAGAAGAATGCGCATTGAAAGCACTAGATGCACCTCAAAAGTGAAAAATGATTTGACTTCGATATGCATAAAATATATTCACCAAAAATGTCAAAAATGTCAAAAAAATTCATGAAATAGAAAATATGATATAAATAAATGTGAAAACTCCACCGACCCCCGTTTCAATGCGCAAATAGTCCATGCTTCGTTAAAGTAAACCATTTTAATTCATACTCCTTGTCATAGTACGAACCACAGCCAGGCCTGCGGTGCTTACAGACCGTGCGAACTCCACACGCCGTTGGACATGCCGCCCAGCGTCTCGCTAAAGTCTTGCCAGTCAAAGTTCTCGTCCATGTCATCCATCTTCACGTCGCCGGCATCGGCCAGGATGCTCGGGAACTGGCTGGTGTTGTTGTCCACGCTGTCGTCGGTCCACAGCCACGGCGGCGGGTAGTCCTTGACAATCGCGTCGACGAGCGGCGTGGCCTCGGCGGCCTGCGACGTGGTGCAGGTGCCGTTGCCGTTGCCATTACCACCAGCCATGCCTTGATTGGAAAACGCCAGCGACGGGTCCGTGGCGAATGCGGCCAGCGTCATGTCCTGTCGTGGCATGTCCGCGCCTCCAAACGAGCCAAACACCTCGGCGGGCCCGCCGTTGGGAACCTTGCCGAGGCTCAGGACCTGGTAGAGATCCGTCGGCTCAAACGTCGTGTTCGAAAAGACCTTGTCCAGCACCTTGTTGGCTGGGTGTTGTGGGTCGCTGGAAATAGCTTCGCCTTGCTGTTGTTGCTGTTGTTGCTGTTGTTGCTGTTGTTGCTGTTGTTGCTGTTGTTGCTGTTGTTGCTGTTGTTGCTGCTGTTGCTGCTGCTGCTGCTGCTGCTGCTGGCTCTGGTTCAGCTGCTGCACGGGAAGCTGTGGTAGTTGCTGCTGCAGCTGGAGACCGCCGGCGGCCTTGTTGGTCGCCAGATCGCCGGCGGGTGTCGAGGGGTTCTGCGTCGAGGGGTTCATCGAAGACGCGGCCGTCGAGACGGACGCCGGCTCATCAATGAGCTGTGGCGCGCCGACCAGGCGCAGCCAGCGCTCGCGCCACTGCAGCCCGTCGAGGCTGCCGTGGTAGGCAGAGAACATGGTGGGGTTGAGGCGCGAGCGGTCCTCTCTGTCGAGGCGCGCCACGTCCTCCGGATCGGCACGCAGCCGCTCAATCTCGGCGTTTCGGTGCTTGCGCGCCTTGTTGTAGAGCGTCTTGAGAGGCACAAACAGCGACGCATTGTCCGTCATCTTTTCGTGGTCGTGCGGCTTGCTGGACGCCATAATCGAGTTGAGGCTGTTCCAGGCGCGCTCGACCGAGGCGCACCAGGGCCGGCGGCCGGACTCGATCAAGACGTACGCCACCGCCTGCCACTGGGTGTAGGTCTGGAACAGCCAGCGCCACTGCCGGGTGCGCTCGTCCATGGTCAGGATGTAGCTGTACTCAAAGAGCTCCGTGCAGGCTGTGAACAGGCGCTCGCGGACGGCGCGCGACATGCCCTCGTTGGCTGGGCCGGGGAACAGGACCGGCTGGTAGATGACGAGCGTCATCTTGGCGCAGATGACGCGCGCAATGTTCGCCGCCACCCAGAACATGGCGTTGCTGTGTGTGTCGCCGTGCTTGAGATACACATTCTCGACACGGTCGTACACCTCGTGGATCATGCGCTCGCGGTCTTCGAGCGTCAGCGTTGCATCGCCCGCCTCAATTGGGCCCATAGCCGAATGGATAGCATGCAGGCGACGCGCGACGCGGCAGATTTCGTAGCGGATCAGGGCAAAGGTCATGTCGGTGGCGCCCACGCGCGAGGGCGGGAGCGATGTGCTCTCGGGGCTGATGTCGGTGTCGTTGATGTTGAGCGGCGGCAGCGTGTCGACGCCCTGCTCAAGGATGCTCAGGTCGGTGCCTTGGTCTTCGGCACAGCGCATATCGAGGATGCAGAGGGCCCAGAACAGGCGACGGCGCATCTCGATTTCAAAGGGTGACAGGGTCGAGAAGTTGGTGCCATCGCGGTGAAGGCCAATGGAGTGGCAAATGCGGATGGCCAGTCCCGTCAGCGTCCATGCAAGCCGGGTATCTTCCTGGCGGCGGACGAGCACAAGCAGGAGCACAAAGGCTTGCAGGGTAACGAGGTCGGACGAGATTAAAAAGTTGGCCTTGGCGAGGGCCTGTTCGAGGGCAAAGCGGTACTTGTTGAGCAGGGTGTTTTTTTCGGTCACAAAGTTGGTATGAATCTCGCTCTCGTCTAATGAGTTGACTGCGGCGTAGTAGATGGCAAACATGAGCGCTTCGGCCGCCGGGGAAATGTTGTCGAGGTTGGTGCGCGCATCGCGGATGACTTTGCTCGTCGTCGGGATGTGCAGGATCTTGACGACGGGATCGACGTTCTCCTGGTACACTTGCCAAATATAGGGTATTTGCGACGGCAGCGGGTGAAGCGGGCGCAGGTCGACGGTGGTGGACTGGAAGCCAAAGATGAAGGCATGGTGGTCGGCCTGGGGCCGGTCTTCGTCGTGGCCGGGGGTGCTCTCGTTGTCGGACAGGTCGCTCTCGGAGTCGGAGATGCGCTGTGTCTCTGCGCGGATTTCGTCGAGCTGTACGGTACAGGCAAAGCGTGGTTAGCAACAGCAGAGAAATAGTCAGGCGCACAGGCACAAACAAAAACAAACAAAAAATATACATACCTCATCGTTGATCTTGCTCCAGAAGGCGCTGCTCACGTAGCGTGACCGGCCGTAGTCATTGATCATGAGCCGGCCGAGCTGCTTTTGTGTGTCCTTGGTCTGCTTTACGAGCGCGCCGTAGCTCGAGTTGCGCCCGATCAGACGGCCGGGGCTGTTGCCCGATGTTGGTCCCTGGGCGTTGGGCAGCTTGGGCGACTGGCCCCACGAGCTGGAGGCACTCGGGGTCGTGCCGTGGTCGAGGCTGGAGCGCGGCGCAGCGCCGTCGCTGCCGGCAGCGGCGGCCTCGGGTGAATTGCTGTTGCTCGCGGGCAGCTTGCCGCTCGTGGCCTCCATCTCGACCTGGCCGCTCAGCTCCTCGACGATGCCCTCGAGTTTGCGCAGACGCTTGAGCAGCTCAATCTCGCGCTCGCTGGACTGGTGCGGCTTGAGCGACACGGGGTCTTTGCGCCGGGGCCGACGCGGGGCGCGCTCGGGTGCGGGGAAGACACAGGGCACCATGGCTCGCCGGCAATTGGTGCAGGGCATGAGCTTATCGCAGCGCACCTTGCGGCGGCGACATGTGACGCAGCTGCGGGGATTCAGTTCGGAGCTCGGCGCGGTGTTGGGCGTGTAGACGGTGGCGCCCGCCATGGGCGGCATGGGCTGGGCGGCAGCTTGTGCATGGGCCTGGCCGGCGACATGGTGGCCGTGACCGTGGCCGTGGCCGTGGCCTTGGTTGTGGTTGTTGTGGTTGCCCGACGGGGCGAGTGGCGGATATGCTTCATGAAGGGGCGTGATGGTGGGTGAGGGCGATTCGACGTCGGGCGTTTGCTGGAGGGGGAGGTTGAACGAATTGTCGTCCATGGTTCGGTTGGAGAAGGGTGGTGGGTGCGGGGGCGATGTAGACGTGGGCGACGAGAGGATGGAGAAAAAAAGAGAGAGTGTGTGGGAGAGAGGTCGCGCAAACAGCGATGTCGGATAAAGGACGAGGCGACGATCGTCGAAGAGAAGAGTAGAAGAGTATAAAAGGGGACGAGGAGAGGATGAGACAAGGGACGAGATCAAGACGCCGACCAGATGCAGCCAGAGAATTGGAGGGACAAGAGGACGGCAAGGTGTCGACGAGACAGCCAAAAAAAGAAAACAGACAGAAAAGGAAAAGAAAACGGGGCAGATAGCCGTAATAAGCCAAGTGTGGACGAGGCCGCAAAGACAATGGGCAAAAAGAAGCGGGCAAAATTGACGGCGACAGCCAATGGGCGGCTCAGAATCAGAAGACTGCCGGCCGCCGTGCGAGACGCAGCGTGTAATTACTTGCGAGGTTGGCAGCTGGACGACAAGGAGCAGAAGCAGCCAGACAAAAGCCTCATCACCAATTGATGGTCGTACTTGTCGGCAGTTGGATTTGCACACGTGCAAGGAAAACGAGGAAATAGAGGAAAATAGGAAAAGAGGAAAAAGAGGCTGGAATTTGCAAGGGCCTGGGAGAGATGGGAAGCTGCACATGGGACAAAGGGAGAATCGTCAAATACAGAGCAGGGAGGTCGATGGCGGGGTGGCCCTGCTGACTTATGGCAGACTAGTAAAATGGGAAAGAGGTAATGGCGAACGTGGTGTTAAAGGAAGTTGCCAATGCCTGTCCCCAATCTGAAGAGGAAGGAATGGGTGGGTGCGTGCACAAAAAGTATCGGTAGTGTAGCATTCCGATGTGATTGACGGAAGGTACGGGGGGAAGACAGGAGGAAGGAGCTGTGCACGGCGGGCGAGGACATAGCAAGCACAAAATCCATGCCGGATCGGGGAGGAGCGACAGCGGCTTAACTGAATGTTGAGACGACAGGCTGCGGGTCAGTCTTGAGATACAGGGCATTTGTGCGGCATTTGGCGGGCGCCAGAAGTAGCTAAGCCGAAGCTATTAAGGCGCTTATGTCATTTTCGTCAGAAGCAGGAAAAAGTCGCAAAAACAGAGTCACAAGGCCCATAAGGCGCCAGCCGCGCCGGCTGCAGTGGCCCTGTCAAGCGGCCCAAGTTAAGCCCGATTCAGTGTCTTGTCTTACGTGCAGCTGGACGTGTAAATTACTCGATAGGCGAAACATGCCCAAGCCGCAGACGGGGTCCCCGCTAGAACGTCTAGAAAATAGAATGCCGTGAAAAGTGAAAGGTGAGAGAACAAAAGAAGCCCCGAGAATAGATCTGGCCTGGACAAGAAGGTCCAACCCGTGGGGTCGAGGCCGACGACGGCAAGCATGATTCGTGTAGTCCTTGCCTATTCGCACACAACTGCACTTGCCCATGCAAAACCCGAGGTTCTCAGAGATGCGGAATGGCAGGTGCGACTCATGGAGGCAGGAAGGAAGGATTGGTGGGGGGAGGGGAGGTAAGGAGCAGTGCAAAACGGCTTTTCCACGGAACGCTTCCTGTTTTGTCCTATTTCTGTTCGTAGGATGAGGGAAACGGGATCACGGCAAAGGAAGGAGCGGACATACGCCCCACACAGCGAGACTTACAGACTGCAGGCGCGCTCGGCCGCATTGGGAGATTGGCGCCGACACCGAGCAGCAGGATACACTTTTAAGTTGCCAAGCCGATCCACACACATGGCGCCCACAGTAAGCATCGTACAGTTGTTCTTTTGGCTGAGAATTCGGTCGTACAATATTACGGAGTAGCATTCAGTCATTTTCAACGCAACGCCGGCAAGCATTCCGCAGCCGGAATCCTCCGCGACCGATATGCTTAAATGTCATGTTTCTGTAGAAAAGCAAGAAATTTGAATTGGCTGTCAGGACGAAGAAGCATTGCCGCTGGCCGTCTACTTCCAAAGAGTGCACAACGTTCGGCGATGGTAATGCAGGGGTCGCGTTGTACTCATCAGATTCGTGATACTAGATACGACGAATTACGGAATCACGGAATCACGGACTATATACAATGAGGCCCGTTCTGCGTTTGTGACTATTTATATGCCTCGAACCTGGGACTACAGACTACAGCCTGCCCGTCGCTTGGATCTTGGGCTTGGCCACCACCTGCGGCATAACGTCGGCCCGCAACGCAAGTTCCAGATCGCGCGGAGGACCGGGCGGCAAGTTCCCGACGACAACCACCCGGTACGAATCGCCGCCGCGGCCGCTGTTCTTCAGTTCCGGACCCGGGTAGTCGAGGGTCATGACCGAGCGCCCCCTGGCGTCGTCGGCCAGTTTGCCAGCGACGCGGGGGCTGATGACGCGGTCGGCCCAGGGCACAAATGTGGCCTTGTCCTCGCCGGGCGCGGGGCCGTCGTGGAGGAACGCGGCGACCTTGCGCCGCTCGGCGGCGTAATGTTCGGCGGGCGACACGTCGGCATTGCCGGCCGACAAGGCGGCGGGGCCCTGGAGGAGGGGTGCCAGCAGCGACAGGATGTAGAGCTGGGGCGGGAAGAGGATGATGTCGTTGTTGCGGGCCCGGCCGATCCAGGTCGCGGCGCTGGCCCACGTGGCCTCGGTGACCTCGGTCTGGTCGGCAGACGCGCCGCCGTTTTTGTTGCTGTTGTTGCTGTTGCTGTCCATACCGGCGGCGGCACCGGCCGCAGACGTCGTCTTTGTATGGTCGACGAGGGGCAGGAAATACAGGTACATTTGCGTCGTGTACCGGCGTTTGAGGTTGGGCGGCGTCAACCAACGCGTGAAGGGTATCAAGTTTTCTGACGGTCAGCGGTGCGTGTGCACGTCAAAATGTGTGACGAGGGACACGACGCCGGACTGGACAGCCGGACGACGAGAAAACTCACCACAGTCAGCAATCCCGCCAACACTTGCTAGCCAGTCCTCGAAGCGGACCTTGTCGTTGGCCACGCCGACGCGCGCCGTCTTGCTTGCCGCCTCTTCGACTTGAAGGAGTGCGCGGTTCTCGGTGGGCGCCGCTGCCGCCTGGCCGGCCGCCCGCGCCAGCAGCACGCCGCTCTCTTCAAAGGTCTCGCGGACGGCGGCCATGCGGTACGCCGGCCCATCCACGTGGCGCTCAGGCCTGTCAACGGCCGGGGTCGTGCTGCCCTCGTGGAAGGGGCTGAGGTTGCCACCCGGGAAGACGTGGGCCGACGAAAATGTGCCCGACTGTCGGCGGTGCAACAGCAGAATCTCGTTCTGGGGGGAGATGACGACGACGCTGGCACTGGGGGCCGGGATGCTGGGCGGTTTGGGCGGGCCACCGGCCTTCTTGTTGTTCTTGTGGTCCGCGGCCATAGCATCGGCGTTGGAGTTGTCGCGGCGTGAGGCTGTTGCATGCAAGGCGCGCCGGACCAACGGCGAGGCTGAAGCTGAGGTCGAGGTAGGCATCAAAGAGCAAGGGAGGGATGTGAGGGTGTTGGGAGATGAGGCGACGACACCATGGACGACACGACGAAATGTCTGACCCGAGGCTGCCAGAGTCGAAAGAGTGTAGGATCTGTGCTGGCAAAAGGGAGGCCGCAATGGTTGGTGCAAGAGTCGGTGCAGCTCCTGAGACGGCCGGAGTGCATTCGATGTCCGCTGCAGCACGTGAAAGAGGAGTCGTCGCTGATGGTGGTGGCTACTAGCAAAGGGAGTGGGAAGTGGAAGCCGAGAGGGTGCCCGCATTGGACGTGGACCGGGCGGCATGTCGTGGCAGATGCAGGACGGCCACTGTCCGGTGACAGGGCCACAGAGCGAGGAGAGACGGGCTAGACAAGACCTCGAACCAGCTGTGCTGTGTTTGATTCAGTGTGTGGGCAAAGCAGCCGTTTGTTGTCATTGTAGCGGTGGGCGGATAACGCTTAGCGGCTTAGCGGCTTAGCGGTGATGCCGAGGTTGGCAAGCTTGGCGCCCTTTTGAAGCAGTGCTATGGGCCTGGTTTTGGGTGGGGAAAGACGCGGGAGCGGCCCCGAATCTTGGAATACGGAGCATTCTCCGCACTTGTAACTTTCAGCACAGGCCGTCGTTCGTCCCAAGAAAGTATTTATACGTGTCATGCCGAGAGATGCAGTGAGCATCAATGGGGCGTCCAAGGATGCCGTTCATTGGTCGCTGAAAATGGCAAACAAAACAAAAAAAGCCCTGCAAATACAAAATGTATCCTGTCTCCAAATCATAAGTGTCATAAGCGCCTGTTCAAATATATAAACGCTGCAGCAGCCTGTGCTGTCCTCACCACTTCCTTTCCTTTCCCTGCAAGTTCTTGCGCCAGGTGCAGCACACGCTCTTGGATTCGCACCACTTCTTGACGTCGAGTGGCGTCACATCGACACCCGCATAGCCAGCAGCGCGCAATGCCCCGTCGTTGAGCCAGGCCGTAAACGTCTCCAGGATGATGGTGTCGTACATGAGAATCTTCTCGTGCCAGGACGGCGCCGCCGGGTCGCTGGTGGGCGGCGCGCTGGTAACGGCCGTGGCAATGTAGCGGAACAGCTCCGACTGCTCGTAGGTGAGCGGTGCGTCGGCCAGCGACAGGTCGGCCTCATCGTTGTCCATGGTGTTGCTTTCGTCGTCCTCGTCAAGGTCGGTCGCCACAATGTCGTCGTCGTCGTTCTCGCCGTTCTCGACGTCCTCGCCAACATCAACAGCAACGGCTTCGGTGAGTGGACGTCTCACACCTGCAGGCTCGGGCGACGAGAAGCGGCCGTCGGATTCCGAGTCGTCAATCTCGAAAACAACACGCTCTTTTGTCGCCTTGCGTCTTTTTGCTGCTTCTGATTGCAATGCTGATGCTGTCGTGGTCGCCCTTGCTCTTGCTTTTGCTGTTGCCTTGGCAGTCGCTTTGGCCGTGGTATGGATTGCGGCCGTTCGTGCAGGTGTGGGCGATCTAGTACCCTTGGGCAGAAAATAGGCCGCTCGTGGTGATGTCGTCAGTCCGCGGTTTGTCGACTGTGTAGTTTGCGCGACCTGGGATGCTTCTGGTTTCGTGACGCGTGGTGCTGTCACTTTCGGCTGAGTTAGTAGTAGTGACTCGCTGCCGGTAGGTGTTGTGGCATCTTTGGGCAGTGCTAATTGAGCCGCCACTTGGTCCGTCGAAGCTAGAGCGACTGGCGTCGGTTGCCCATCCGTAGCCATGTTTGGGTGCTGGGCATCCCAGCACGCGTTCAACAAGGTGATCATGGCCGACCGTGCTTTGATGGCCTTGTAACCATAGTCGGACACCTTCTTGGTCAGCTGAGCAGTCGTGAGCACAGCAAAGTTGGGGCGGACAGCGTCGTGTGCTTTTACCGCCTGTGCCGCCTGTGCCGCCTGTGCCGCCTGTGCTGCCTTTGTCGCCTTTGTCCCCTTTGTCGCTTTGGGCTTCGACGCTGCTGCTGTTTTTGTTGATGTCATCTTCGTCCCTTTCTGAGGAGGAGACACCACCGTCTGAGCTGTGCTTGCCGCCTCTGCGGCCTTTGCCTTGGCTGGCAGTCTGCCCTTTCCACGGGAGGACTGCGTCGCTTGAGTCGATGCTGCTGCGGTCGACGCCGGTGCCGGCGCAGGAGGCTCTTCCTCTTGAGCCTCCTTCTGGATGGCCTCTTCGGCTGCGCGCTGCGCCATGGCAATGACTTGGTGGGGGTCCTCGGGGAACTCCATGGCGTCGTCCAGGTCAATCACATTGTCAATCAGGAAACCGTCCTCGCCCCGGGCAGCCGCACCCCACAACGTCTTCGTCTTCTTGGCCGCTTCGAGAGGACCTGGCGTCCGCTGCCCGGTCAGGTCGACCGTGCTCACGTCGGGGCTGGTCTCCGAGTCAAATTCGTCAATGATGTCGAGTATGCGGTTCCGCTCCCGGCTGTTGTTGTCGTCGCCGTCGTCCGCGTCCTGGTTGGACGCATGCATCGCCGTGTGCAGGTGCCGCAGAAATGTGGGCGACGCCTCCGTCGCAAGCTGGCTCGATGTGCCGAACAGAAAGTCCTGTCGAGTGGCTGCAGCGCGCGCGGACGCGGGCGACAACAGCGCGGGTTTGCGCGGCGCCGGTGCCTTTTTCCCTCTCGGCTTCTTGGCCGCAGCGGCTGCGCGCGCAGTCTTGAGTTTGCGCAGCTTGGACATGGGAAGTCCGGGGCGGACCTCCGAGCGGGCCTCTGGCACATTCTCGTCGACGCCCTCGACCTGTGGTTTTGTCGTCTTCTTTGTCGTCGATTTCGTTGATGTGGCTGTCAGGGCGTCACCACTTGTTACCGTCGAGTCGGCGTAGGCGGCAACGGCCAGCTCTGTCAGGGTCCGCACCTTCTTCTTAGGAGCCTTGGACTTTGTCGGCGAGGTCTCCCTGCTTGCCGGCCGCCCGGCAACACCCACGGAGATCGCCTCAATGGCTTTCCGTTTTGTAAACGAGCTTTCTCTTGTGACTGTGGCCACATGGTTGCTCCGTTGGCTCTCGTCTTCCTTGCAGCCGAAGCTGGTCTGAAGACTCTTGAAGACGCTGTTTGGCCGGTTCACCAGTTCGCCTGGCGACGACGACCAGTCCTCTGCATGGTGTTGTGACCGGGAGATCTCGCCGGCGGCAGCCACAGTGTCGGCGGGCGGCGGTGTCCAATCACGGCGGCGTTGTAGGGCGGACTCCAGGTCGCCGCTGAGGTACTTTGCTGGCTCTTCCCGGAGAATTGGCAACAGGTCGACAGCCGCCAGTCGAGCAGCAGGCAGAGACGACAGAACGTCTTGGTGGTCGGCAAAGTATTTCGACTGTGCGGCGCCTGTCGGAGTAGACCCGCTTCGTGTTGCAGCTTCTGGAGGGTCGCTGCTCAGCAACGACAGGTCAAAGCTCCGGTCTTGCCATGCTGGTCTGGACGTATCGGCTGTTTGGAGAGACGACATGGGCCGCGCGGGTGGCAGGGCGGGCGACGAGGACAGCAGAATGACATCACGAAGGTCGGGCGGTCCGGTGCCGGTCTGGACGCGAGTTTCGCTACGAGCCATTGTCGCTCGTGAGGACATGCGCAGCGCGCATCCTAGTTGCCGTAGACGAGACAGTGTTGCAGGGAGTGCGCTTCAGCGACAATGTGGGTATGTTATCGCATAGAAGACGCGATCGTGGGCGACGATGTTGGGCCCAATGTAAATAGATCAAGGGGCAGCGCGTGAAGATTTGGTTGGCACGCCAAATTGTGAAGCAATTGCGGTCGACACGCACGGTGGTCTCGTCCAGGCGCTGCCCCTCTTGGCAAAATAGTGGGTCCCACTTAACGTTTGCCACGCGTTGGCGTCGCGTTGTCACATGGGTCATCAGGTGACCCAAATAGCCTATAATTGTGGGCCCAGTATTATGTAATCCGCAAATTTTGGGAAAAGAATTTTGTGCGTTTCTCGGTTCCACACCACTCTTAGCTCGGACCAAAAATTATCCTACCCCACTGGGCTTTGTTGTGTGGGCAAACAATGCTTGCAGTGGTGGTTCGGGGCAGTGGGTGCAAAAAAGTGGCCTAGCGAAAATTGCACCCTCTTTTGCAGCGTCTACCACAATTTGCGCCCACTTGCATACAATTTTCTCTTGTCACCATCACCAACGCTTCAACCCACGAATTCCACCACCACCTCCTTCTTACAAATCAGCAGCCATGGAGAACGACAAGGGTGAGATCGTCGACCTGTACGTCCCGCGCAAGTGCTCTGCGACGGGCCGCATCATCAAGGCCAAGGACCACAGCTCGGTGCAGATTTCGATTGCCAAGGTACGACACATTCGAGACGGCGAGGTTGGGAGGTCCTGAGGGCAAGAGACGGGATGGGTGGAAGATGAGGTGGTGCTAGAAAGGAACGGATGGCCGTTTGACACGGCAGTTGGCAAGAGAAGGGATGGCGGGACGGAGGACGAGGACGGGGACGAGACAGGATGGGAAACGGGACTTTCTTTCCACGAGGATAGACAAAATGCTGACCCTGTTTCTTTTTCCACAGGTTGACGAGAACGGCCGCGCCATTGCCGGCGAGAACCAGGTCTACGCTCTGTGCGGCTTCATCCGCGCCCAGGGCGAGGCCGATGACTCCTTCAACCGCCTTGCCCAGCGCGACGGCTTCCTGAAGAACGTCTGGAACCCCGTCCGGTAAAGCTCAGTTACCGGTTGGGAGAACGTGATGGACGGCTCCAAGGGACGGCGGAGGACAAAAAGCAAAATAAAAAAACCGACCTACATGACCAAACGCAATCGCCGGACCGATCGATGCACTCGGACGAGCTCGCGATTGTCTCTCTTTATTTTATCGACCGACTTTTATCCCGCGGCGCCGGGACGGGAAACCAACCCTTCCCTCTCCTCTCGTTTTCCCTCGGCGACAACCGAGCGCAGTCTCTCTTTGGCTCGACGATCATTACGACGACAATCACGACGTACGACGAGCGTCACTGGGACGACAAAAGGCGGCACGGTTTACTCGAGAGAAGAACAAAAACGGAAGGGCGGGAGAAAGGGGTTCAGGTTTTTGTTTTGGTACAAACAAAAAATGCAAAAAAAACAACAAAATTTCTCAATCTTTTCAGGCAGCGTTATCTTTCGTGTTGTGGTGATTATGTTTTTGTTCTTATTTCTTTTCTTCTTCTGCTTTCTTGGACATGATGTCCTTGTCAACCCCCGGCCGGAATAAAGTCGTTGGATAGTGTGTCGTCTCCCCTCCCCGGGAAAGAAGCGCGCACACGCCTGATATCCTCGGACTTTGAGACGACAACCTACAACCGATCGTCTCCGGTTGCCGCAGATTGATGCACTTCCTCTTCAAGAGGCCTGGTGCCTCTGGCCTTGAAAAAGCCGTGGTCTTGTCAACAGGACTTGGGCCATGGTACAGATACGGGTCGGACATGTAATCGTGATTGCTATGCCTGCGTTTTCTTGTATTTATTATTCATCCTCTGCGATCGACGTACTAACTGGTGGTCTGCCTTTCCATCCTTTCCTTGCCAACGCACCCGACCCTACAGGAACCACCGGAAGTCCGGCGACGCGGGTCCCTCGTACAGCCTCTCCGTCGGAATGTCCTTGGCCCGCACCACGACGCCCTGCGCCCGGTCCCGGCGGCGGTTGTCCCACACCATGTACGCGCCGAGCGCCAGCGTCAGCAGCAGGCCGGTGCCGCCAAAGGCCGCAGTCGTGGCCAGCGCGGGGACGTAGCGCGGGGCGTCCTGGTTGCGGAAGATGTTGCTGCTGACGAGGCCCATGACGTTGGCGGCGGGGACGGCGACGCTGGTGAGCAGGACGCGCTTGTTTTCGTTGGCCAAGTTGTTGTTGTAGAGCACGTCGAGCAGCACCGAGGGCGCGCTGGTGCCCCAGGTCATTAAAAAGCAGGCAAAGTAGGCCACGTGCAGGTCGGCCTCGACGTCGATGGCGGCGTACACGACAAAGCCGGCAAAGGTGAACAGGAAGCCGGCGGCCACAAAGGGGAAGCGCAGGTGGGTGTAGTCGCTGGCAAAGGCCAGCAGGAGCAGCACGGCGGCGCCCGCGACGTTGGGCGCGACGGTGTACAGGTTGGTCTTGACGGTGCCGTAGCCCAGGCGCGCAATGATCTGCGGCAAAAAGAGCGTGACGCTCTGCAGCGGGACGCCGAGGCAGACCTCAATGGCGAGAATCACCCAGGTGGTGGGCGCACGGAAGATGCGCAGGGCGTCGCGCAGCACAAAGGGCTCGTCGACGACGCCGGAGCTGTCGACGGCCATGCGGTGGTAAGCGAGCGCCTTTTGCGCGGGCGTCAGGAAGCGGGCGTCGGCGGCGGAGCGCGGCAGGTACCAAATGGCAAAGACGGAGAACAGCACCGAACAGGCGCCCTCGACCAGGAACAGGTACCGCCAGTTGTCGACGGCGGCGCCAAAGACGCCGCTGCGGATGTGGAAGACGCCAAAGGCCAGCAGGCCGCCAAAGGCAGAGGCGATGTTGGAGGCGGCGTAGAAGACGGCGAGGCGGCGGGCCAGCTCGCCGCGGCGGTAGAACATGGTCTGGTAGTAGATGACGAGCGGGAAGAAGGCCGACTCGCTCATGCCGAGGAACCAGCGCAGGGCCAAGAGGCCGCCAAAGTTGCGGACGCAGGCGGTCAGCAGGGTGAAGCTGCCAAACGAGAACATCATGAGGGGCAGCACGCGATTGGGGCCCAGCTTCTTGCCCAGGACGCCCAGGACGGGGGCGGTCAGGACGTAGGGAACGAAGAAGACGCTGAGGAGGATGTTGTACTGATTGCTGGCGAGGCCGAGCGACGTCTCGAGGCCGGCGGTCTTGGCGTTGCCGAGGTTGGCCTTGTCGAGCGAGTTGAAGAGGTACATGATGGCCATGACGGGCAGCAGGCGCAAGTCGAACTGCCAGACGAGGGCGCGCTCCGCCTTGTGGTCGAGGACGGCAGGCGTGTTGTCGGCATCGACGGCGAGGGGACTGCTGGGCAGACTCTCGACGGCGGCCATCTTGTCATGGCTGAGGATCCCGTCTGGGTCCTCGGGGAGCGTTGTTTTGTCCATTGTGGTGAGGGTCTGTGGTGGGCTGTAGGAGGTGAGTTGTAGGAGGACAATGTGTACAGTAGAAAATGTGATGAAATGTCGAGAGCTGCGAAGATGCAAAGTTGTCGAGGTGGATGAGTCGTCGGCCTCGATTTGGGCAGCCAATTGTTACACAGTGGCGGAGACCGCAGTCTGATCAGAGTCGGTGAATACCGTAAAGTGAGTGTGAGGTGAGAAGGGACTGGACAGAGACTGAGAGGCTGCTGGCCGGCATACGATGGACACAAAACATGTAGAGAGCATCAATAAGAGCATCAATAACGGCCATCGACACTATGATCAAGTCTGACACGCTCGTAGTATCGCCTGGTATTTACGTACTCCGATCCTCAGACGGAGATGTCGCGGAATACTTTTAGAGAATCTATGAGTACAACACGAAGCGGCACACGCGATACGGCAGGTATTGAGATTGAGGGAGAATGAGATGTGGCCAGGATGACCCAACGGCCATATCCAAGTCAACTCAAGCATAGCATGCAATTCGTTGTGTAGATAGTGCAGTTTTTTATCCATCTCAAACATGAAAATCTGACAAATAAGTATGTTAATCTTGCCAGAGTACTCCGTACAAAAAGTCGACTGTTTGGCTTATCTGTTAATTCACAGACCGTTTATCGGAGACGCCGCTTGTCGTGCTCCTCCGCCGGAGTCCCCTTCCTTCGCGCCGAATTGTTTACACCGCATTTCCTCTTCCCGGCAGTTCAGCGCCTACGCCACCTTGGGCCACATAGCCGAGATTTGCCCGTCGTGCACTCCGAGATAAGATGATGTCGATCCTCAATTGACCTGCAGTTGTAGTCCTTATCTTTGAGAGTCGATCACACTCGGCGATTCGTACGGAGTACTAGCATATCTGGTGCAACGCTGGTATCTTTTGTTGGGCTACGTAATCAGACTTGTTATCGAGCCTTGGTGTTAGAGCTTTACCGCTAGGGGACAGTAAACAAATAGGGCAGTTAGGAGAGGGATGCCACGACCATCAGGTCACGTGTTGGGCCTAAGGTGGTCCTGCCCCCGAGAGCCTCGCCTGCCAATGCCCACATTTAGTTTATTTATTCCATTTATTCCTAACCTCATGTCCGACATTCGACGAACTGCACGACATGCTACCAGCACCGAAGCCCCCTCTCCGGGTTCCCACTAGGCCCGCTTCTCCTTGTAGAAGGTCGTGACAACGGTGCCGTCGGCCAGCGTCTCCTTCCGCTGCGCCCAGGAAAAGCCGCCCAGCTGCGGCCACAGCTGGCGCCAGACGGCCCAGTAGACGACGCCGGCGAGCAGCACGACGATGCCGATGATGGGGTAGAGCCAGTAGGGCAGGCTGGTGTCGCCCTTGCCGCCGGGCGGGCGCAAAAAGGGGGCGACGAGCAGGAAGCACTGGCCGACGAGGAACAAAAAGGCAATGGGCAAAAAGACGCGGAAGGGCCGCGGGGCCTGCGGGGCGCGCCAGCGCAGGATAAAGAGGCCGACGACGACAAAGGCGTTGATGACGCTGCTGGGGTAGCCCTCGACGTCGACGATAAAGTTGAAGGCGTCGCCAAAGGGGATAGCGACGATGACGATGAAGCTGGGGATGAAGTGCAGCAGCAGGCCGGCCGAGGGTGCGCCGGCTGGCCAGGTGCCGGCCCAGAAGCGCTGGAAGGGCACGACGCCCTCCTTGGCGAGCTCCTGGTTGACGCGGGCCTGGGCAAAGGTGATGCTCAGTACGTTGCCGAGCGCCGAGAGGGCCACGAAGACGCTGAGTACGCGGCTGGCCGTCGCGCCAAAGACCTTGAGCATAAAGTACGACGCCACGGTGACGCCGCTGGCGGCAATCTCCTGCGGCGTGGCGGCGGCAAAGTAGGCCACGTTGGCCAGCAGGTACAGCACGCCGCAGATGCCGAGGCCCAGGGGCCCGGCGATCTTGAGCGTGCGCACGGGCCGCTTGACCTCGTTGAGCACGTAGGCGGCGTTGGACCAGCCGGCGTACGAATTGAGCACCTTAAAGAGGGCGGTGGCGTACAGGTTGCTCGACGTGGCCGAGTGCGCAAAGGCGTCGCGGAAGCTAGCGTGCGGGTCGGGGATAGCGTGGCGGACCGCGCCGCCCAGCACGGCCCAGCCCGTGACGATGATGAAGAGCAGGATCACGACCTTGATGGAACCGACGACATTCATCAGCAGCACACCGGCGCGCGGCACAAACGTGTGGACCAGCGTCACAAAGACGATGACGCCGATGGCGATGGCGCGCTTCTCCCATTCGCTCGGGTTGCGGTCGGCGGCCGCGACGATGTTGGTAGCGAAGACAATGCAGCCGGACGCCGTGAAGCCCAGCGCAATGGCCTGCACGGCAAACACAATGGTGGCCAGGAAGCGCGGCCGGCGGTACACGGCCTCGAGGTACACCTTCTCGCCGCCGCTGCGCGGGAACATGCAGCCAAACTCGAGCCACACAAAAAGGCCGCAGAACGACAGCGCCAGCCCCAGCACCCACAGCAGCAGCGCCGCGCCCACGCTGCCGACCCCGGCCGTGATGGACGAAGGTGAACTGAATATGCCCGTGCCTATAATTCTTCCCACAATCAGGAACGTCGTCGACACCACGCCCAGGTGCCGGCCCATGCCGCCGAGTGCGGCCTCGTCGAGCGTCAGCTCGCCTGCTTCGACCGACTCGAGGATGGGCTGGCGATCGACGTTACCGTCGCCCGAGTCCAGGCCGCGGCTGGCCGTCGCCAGAACTGTGCCGTCTTTGGCATATTGCGGGCTGTCAGGGCCCCCGTCGTTGATGATTACGCCATCAGGGCCGACGGGCAGCGACGACGTCGGAGGCTCGCTGGGCAGAAAGCGGCCAGTGAATCTAGACCAGGGCATTGGTGACGATGATGTTGCGATGCTGTGGGTGTCGGGAAATAGGACGAAACGCCAAGGAAAGGTCGACGCGGGAGATGGACGGGGCCAAAGATGACGGTAAAGTAGAATAACCAAACCCAAGAGAGAGAAACAGCCTCACATAAACGACAGCGGTGGGCGCCGGGAATGGTCTATATTAATACAACGCACTGTGCAGGCACACATGCGGCAGAAAGAATGGGGGAACGTGACACAACACACGACAGGCAGACGGGGACGACGATCTCGTGCGACTCGACCTGCGTACGACGACGACGACGAGCGAGCAAGCCCTAAATGCTGTGGTCTGTGGTCTGTGGTCTGTGGTCTGTGGTTTGTTTCAAGGATGCAAGTAGGGGGATGGGCAGGGCGGCGATCATGGATAAAGGCGGTTAGCAGGAAGTCAGCTGAAGATGCATTTCGAAGGCGGGCAAAGGTACGGAACGGATACTCGCAAGGAGGCGGCAAGGTCTGAAGGAGACGGTCGACACATTGTGAACAGCGACAATAAAAGCGTCGAAAACGCCTTGCCAATAACGACATTGTTCCTTTAAAAGTGCAATACCAAGAATGCTCCATGTCAGTCTTTGGCCTCAATTTTTTGTGGGCGACGGGCCACGACACGTCTTCGTCCATGACATCCACGACTCGACATGAAGCTAACAAGGTCGTAGAAAGGAGGTACTTCATACGGAGTCTGTTGTACCTCTCTCCGAAATAGATCGAGTACAACGAAGGGCGAGTCAACACAACCACACACCCACCCGCCCTCAGCCAAGAAACGACAAGAAAGATAAGCTTCGGTGGCTTGTTGGCTGCAGGCGGTACTTTCGTCCCGCTTACTCCTACTCCAGAGTACAGAAGACTCTGCAGTCGTCCGTGCCCAATGGCGTCAGTCGCTCGCTCGCCCATTGGCCACCGCCGACTCCGCTGCAACGGTCGATCGAACACACGCCATCGCTCGACCAGAGACTGTTCTCGCCCACAACACGCAAAACAAGCATATCCTAAAAAACGCCATCGGCTGGAGACGTTTTTTTGCCGCCGTTTTGTCCCCGATGAGGAAGCTGCTGCCGTATTCCCAGGACCTGTGGAGAACACGCATCCTCCTGGGCGTCGCGGCGATGGCACAATCGCACCAGCATCGGCGTTGCCGTGGGCGAAGGTCCCACACAAAAAACAGAAAGAAAGAAATGCAAGGTCACCTTACATCGTAGACTGGTCGACTATGGGACGCCTTTTGACTGACCAACGGGGATAGATGAGACGTGGGCAATGAGATGAAAACCAATGGTTACGAACTTGAATCTAGAGCCAGCACGTGCGCGACCGTCGACGTGGTCGCTCACCGAGACCTGTATGTCGTACGCCGTAAGCCATTCACAATTCTCGTAGTTGAGTAATATCTTGTCTGGCCTACGTCGTCATTACTCAGTGGCTGGTGTAAGCCGTGATCCTTCCCGATTGGGTCTTGCCAAGGCCCTGTCATACGTTGCAGCGGGCGCTGGCCAACCCCTAGCCTAGCGGCTGCTTCCGTAGGGCACCGTGAGCTTAACTGGAAGTGTAATTACGGTGTACGAAATAACGGATGACGAGAATGCATATGATTTGACAGTAACCATTGCCAATATTGACGCGATGAATGGTAGAACAAAGTGTCGTGAAAGTACAAAACGACGAGAATTGAAATGGCTTCATTCATTTGAAGAACATAATTTAAGAACAAATGGCGGATGAATCAAGACAAATAAAAATAAAAATAAAAATAACGCTCCACGCCATGTTTTGTCACAATACAATTTGCTACTCCAAACTCATTT
Organism: Sporothrix schenckii 1099-18; assembly: GCF_000961545.1. Taxonomy (NCBI): domain Eukaryota; kingdom Fungi; phylum Ascomycota; class Sordariomycetes; order Ophiostomatales; family Ophiostomataceae; genus Sporothrix; species Sporothrix schenckii. Next base: position 4,153,726 of record NW_015971142.1, read on the forward strand.
AACACGTAATTACGCCGTATACACTTTTCTTTATTACCCCTCCAACAACTCGTTGGACCTCCTACCCTTGCAGCTCATACTGCGGCGTTTGTCGTCGCTGTTCATACCTTGGTGCCATGTTCTGTAGATCCCTCAGTTCGATATGCGACGAGTCCTCCATCTCCATCGGCGGATGCTGCTGATTCTGCTGGTAGAAGTAGTAGCCCGCCTTGGTATCCTTCATGTCGCGGACGTCCTGGGCGTCCAGTTGGTGGAACAGCTGTGGCTGCGACGTGGCAATGGCCTCGCCCGTCAGCTCGGTTGTGGATTCGGTCATGGGCCGTCCCGGGTCGAATTTTCTGCGTGCTGTCTCGGCGGCTGCGGCAATGGCGGCGGTGGTCGCCACGATTCGTCTCCGCTGCCGACGGCGCAGGCAGTAGAAGACGGACACGCCAATGAGTGCGGCAACGAGGACGGCGCCGCCGGCCACGGCGCCCACAATGGCACCCGTCGACAGCTTGTGCGCGTTGCTGTTGTTGCTGCTGCTGCTCTCCGGCGTCGTCTCACCTGTGGACGACGTCCCGTTGGCGGGTGCCGTGGCGTTGGCGCTGCCCGTCGTCGCGCACGCGGCCGCCACATCCGCATTGGTCTCGTCGACGGCCACTAGCCGGCGCTGCGTCGTGGGGTTTGCCTGCCACAGGGTAAACGTGTTGGCGTCCTGGTTGAGCATGACGTAGGCGGCCGACAGGAACGGGCGGCCCAGCTGCGTCATGTCGTCGGCGTTGACGTCTTGGATGGCCAGGATGGTCGTGTCCATGCCGCTGCTGTTGGCCTGGATCTGGCCCGTCTTCGCGTCGATGGTGCGGTCCGGCACGATGAGCTGGTCGTTGGGGATGCGCACCGCGAGCCCCGACTGGAAGGTGAGGGTCAGGTCGCCCGTGTACGGCGCCGCCCCGGGCAGATAGCGGTTGGCGAAAAAGGCGAGGCCCTGCGACCGTGCGGGGATGGACGTGTTGGTCAGCGTCTCCAGGGCCTGGAAGTAGGGGTTGGCGGGTAGCGTCATGAGCACGGGGTAGTCGGGCGTGATGCAGGCCTGCAGCGCCGTCGACGCCGCGCGCGGAAACAGGCTGGCGTTGGTGCCGTTGGCAAAGTTGAGCACCAGGTCCGTAATGGACAGCACCATGCGCGACGAGCAGACGGACGCCGCGCCCGCCAGCGGCAGCGTGTACTTTTGCGCCGCCACCACCTTGGCGCTGTCGTAGCCGCCCAGCACAAACACGCCGTCCATCTGCCCCGTCTGGTCCGCGCCGTCGCGGCCCCAGAACATGCTCCAGGTGCGGCTGGCAATGCGGCCCGAGGCCTTGAGGGCGCTGAGCAGCGTCGAGTTGAAGCCCAGGCCGACGGCGTTCATCGGGTGGTAGCCCTGCTGGCCCAGGTCGTTGAGCGGCACGCCCATGGGGAAGCCGGTGAGGGTGAGGCTCGTCGACGCCGTGGCGTTTTGGACGCTGCCCGACGACGCATTCAGCACAACCGTGTCCGCCGCATACGATACCGACGAATACGGCGCGGCGTCCACGGGATGGGCTGCGGCGGCCGGAACCGTGCGTGAGCTCGACGAGAACGCGTCGTAGGCGCCGCCGCGGAGCGTCGTACAGGCTGCACTGGACAGGTCGGGCGTGCAGTGGCCGTCGGTGCCGTAGACGAAGCTGTTGTTCATGGGCCACTGCGGCAAAAACGCAAACGACTGCGGCGGGCTGCCGATGCTGAGCCTGAGGCCGCGGGCGACCTGGTTGTTGGAGAGCGTGACATTGCCGATCGTGATGGCCAGCGGCTCTGGAGCGCAGTTTGTTGACGAGTTGGCGGCGAGAGCAGCGTCGATGTGGATAAGAGCGAGAGCACACCCGGCTAGCAAGGCCGCAGTGCCTCGCACGACCATGGCCGCAAGCGTGTCGACAGACACAAATGGGGGACACAAGACACCGTGACACAGTGTACCGACTGATGCCTCAACGGCTACCTCTTCTCAAGGTTTGATGTAGTACAATGGAGGCAGGAGATACGGATAGGGATCGTGAACTGCTTTAGTCGTAGCACAAATTAAGAGAATGTATAAAAAATAAAAGAAAAAAGAAAGAAAGAAAAAAACAGGCACGCAACGAGCAGTCAATATAAAATTATCACAGAAAAGAAAGTAGAGGAAGTCAGAGAAGAACAAGAAGGAGAAATGGACTTCGTCTGCAGAACATCCAGGTGGGCGAGGAAGCAATCTGCTCACCATACGAGTATTACTACAGCCCCCCAGCTTTTCACGCTTGTCTCCTATCCCATCGTCAGCTCTGTTTGTTTACATCGCTGCCCTCGTACAGTCTGCCTCTCCGGACAGGCAATGCAGTGGTGAAACTGGCCGTCTGCAGGTCGATATTGCATGTTGACAGATGTTTGGACACGAAATGGCGTCTGTTCTCCGTAGTTACCTGGCAAGGCATCCTGTCTCTCTTTTCCAGAGAACGTTATTGCTCCCGTATGTGCTGGCATCGACAAGGATGGGAAGTGGATGTGTTTTGAGCATATGCAGCTGTGGGCGTCTCGACAGTGGCACTTATTGGCCGGCCATGGGCGTCCGGAGAACCGTCAAGTACAAAGCAGGAGTCCCTGTTCGGATCCGTGCATGAGCTGAATCGTGGCGAATGGAGGACGCCAAGTTTTGTTTGTGTCACGATGGAAAAGGGGTTTGTAAAATACGATGCGTCGCTTGCCAAGATGCCCTTTTCGTAATATCAGAACTCGCGTGAGTGACAGCAGCAGATTCGCCCAGGATTACAGTGGACAGCAGACAGTGCTTGTCTTTTTATAGAATTTTTGATTTTCTTCTCAGATACTGCCCTCTTTGAATGGACTGGCCTGTCATTTTGTAGCTCACAAGGGAAATTGGGAATCATCACGATGCGGCTGCTCTCGCTCTCAGAGTTAAGCGCCGGAAGTGGTACGACGTAGGGTAGGCCTGGCCAGGCCCTAGGCAACTTTAAGCTCGTCGCTTGTAAATATGGGCCCTTGAGCCGTGGGAGGGTTGCCGGGGTCGCGGGATATGGTTGGGCGCCTCCAAGACCGCATTGATTGGCAGGGGTTTGGGGTGGGAGGAGACGAGGAGATGAAAGAAGGGGCTGGACGAAGCGAAATGCAAAGTCAAAGAGACAAAACAGACGGCCGTGACAAGTGGCTGACGAAGACGGGGACTAACTGATGTAGACGCAAGAGAAGGAAGATGGAAAAGGGAGATGAAAATAGACAAGAAAATATGTTGTACACAGAAAGCCAAACCAGAAGCGGCTTGCCGTACTGTTTCCTTCAGAGATCTGGTTGGTCCGCCTGGCGCCTGGTATTTCTCTTGCGTCGTATTGCTCTTTTCTGAATGCATTTCGTCCTCGCCGCCTTCATCATTCGTTATTTCTTCACCTACCGTTTGCTTTGTTACGCGTTTCTGGTTTTTCTCCTTCTTGCTTCGACTCGTGTCTCGTGTGTTGTGTTCCTTTTATCGTGACCTTTCTTTTACACCGTTGATCGACGCCAATCGGTACAACGTCAACTAACTGATCCGCCCGCACCACCGAATTAGCCCCTAACGGCCACTAAACTTTGGCGTCCGAAAGACCCCTAGTTTTCAACGTCAACGTCAACCTCCGCCTCAACGTCCGCCTCAACCCCCGGCGCGGCGCTGGCGCTGCATGCCGGCGATAGACACCCGGCCCTTTCTCCCCTCTCGGTTTTCCTCCTTACACACCCGCCGGATATGCTGCTCCAACCCGGCTTCAGGGTGCGCGGCACGGTCCTCGTGGCCATTTTTGCCGCGTCTCTCGTCCTGTGCCTAGGCTACCTCTACCTCTCCCCGTCGGCACTCGACGATATCCAGGGCCATTCGGCCGGCCCAGGCCTGCACCCATGGTCACCGAGCCAGCTGCCATCTGGTGTGGTGTCAACGTCCGACACCGTCACCGACCTGCCGCTCCCCGGCGAGTACCTCGCCGACACGCCCGCCTCGCCGTTCTGCGACGACCGCTTCAACCGCAAGTACCTGACGGACCTGCGCGCCACCGCCTTCCAGTACTGCGACGCCGCCTCACGCTCGAGCCTGACGTGCTTCCACAGCCACACGTCGAGCGACGAGGAGCGGGACTCGCTCTGTGTCGCACAGGGCGTCGTGTTTGACGCGGAGACGCAAAAGTTTGTCCTTCACTGCGACGTCGTCGAGCCCGACGCCAATGCAACCGAGCGCGGCGTCATCTCGTTCCACCGCGTGCGCCAGTACTGGTACGACACCGGCCCCAAGTACATTTTCGACCACCACGTCCGCTTCGTCGGCGCCGGCGATGTGGCACCCCTGGACGGGCCCCCGCCGCCCGTCCAGCGCCACCACTACACGCTGCTGGTCAAGCGCGAGGGCGAGCTCAACCCGTGGCACTGCCTGCTCGAGATCTGGTCCGCGGCCATGACCATGGACGTGCTGCGCAGCACCCGCGACGCGGCGGACCCGGCTGGCCGGCGGACGCACGTTGTGTTCCCCGACGACAAGCCCAACGTCCTGGTCGTGCTACTGGACGACCGGCGGGACGGGCCCTATTTTGACCTGTGGCAGCTGTTGTCGGGCCACCCGCCCGTCCGTCTCCACGCGATTGCCAGTGACCCGCAGGCCCGCGCCTTCTACAACACCTCGTCGGGCGTCGAGACGCAGCACCACATGGTCGTGCCCCTCGCCGGCGGCAGCAATCCGCTGTGGCAGAACGACTGGGCGGCGCGCGACTGCACGCGGTCCGACACGCTGCGCGTCTTTGTGCAGCGGGTGCTCAGCCACTACGGCATGGACGACGGTCCCGCGGTGGTCGATCCCCAGAAGCCGCAGGAGCCCGCCCCCGTCCGCGTCACCTTCATCGACCGCAACGACGCCGGCACGCGCCGCCTCGTCGACCAGGACCGGCTGCTCGAGGCGCTGCGTGCCGCGTACAACGGCACGGCCGTCGTCGCGGCCGTCGATTTCGCCGCCGTGCCCTTTGCCGAGCAGGTGCGGCTGGCTCGTGACACGGACGTGCTCGTGGGCGTGCACGGCGCGGGGCTGACGCACACCATGTTCCTGCGGGAGCATGTGACGGCCGTCGTCGAGATCCAGCCGACCGACATGGACGCCACCTTTATGGGGTTCCGGAACTTGGCAAACATGCGTGGCGTGACCTATTTTCGGACGACCGCGGCGCCCGTCGTCGCGCCGGAGGCGCCCGCTCAGCCAGAGGAGTCGTCGGCAGGCGAGACGAGCGATGCGGCGGGCGGCAAGGGGACCCGCAGCCTGGAGCGCCGCGCCTCCTGGCACCGCGAAAATTTTGCCATTGACAGCGACGTATTTGTGCGTGCCGTCGGCGCGGCCATCGAGTCTGTGTACAACAAGGGCCTGCGCCACGTCGAGGTGTAGTTGCGGAAGAAGGAAAAGAAACTCACATAAAAGAGTCGTTTTGTTTAGATAGCTTCAGCATTTGCATGGCGTTTCGAGAAACTTTGGATCTGGATAAATAGCGCTGTGTGGCTGCACAGGTGTCTCTTTGGGTAATTGTTAGTGTAGTAATATACCAGCGTTGGCTTTCCTTCAAGGAAACTCGTCTGCTCTCTCCAAGGTTGCTTTGTCAGTATGGGTGATATGATAGCCGCAAAAACATATGGGAATATGCTGGGTATATTGAACTTTGTACGATCCAAAGAGAAAAATATGTTCCAAGAATGAAATGGCCAAAAGTAGAAACCCACAAGAGCACAGAAGAAAGCAATTGCAAAAAAAAAAAAGGAAAAAGGAAAAAGAAAAAGATAATCCCGCCAGTAAATGGTATCACCTGCAAAACAACATTAATGCCCCGGTATATGCGTAGTCCTTCCCCTGCTTGATGCGTACGAACGCCCGAGAGAATGTGCAAATGGTCGTAATAGACGATGAAAATATAAACCAAAAGAAAATAAAATGGCGCCGTCACCGCAGACCGTCCTGCGACCCCTTCTCAATGATAAACTTGACGGGCTGCCGTGCCCGTCGCCGCTGGCCGCGCATGGCCGGTGCCGGCGCCGCCACCTTGGCGACCTGCTGGAAAGCCGGGTCCAGCCCCAGCGTGCGTCGGCTGGCTGGCTGCCAGCCGGTCGGATTGTACTTGTACTTGCTCGCGGCGCCGCCGCCCCTCGGGTCCTCCTGGCGCTCGTCGTAGCCCCACCGCGCGACACCCCCCGCCGCGACCCAGCTGGCCAGGTTCTTGCACTGGCTCGCGTCCAGCCAGGCCAGCCGGGTGCAGCCGTCCATGACGTGGTCGACGCCGACGCCGGTGACGCGCACGCAGCCGCGGACACTGAGGCCGCGGAGGTCCTGGAGGTGCAGGGCGACGCACCGCAGGGACGCATCGGAGACGGCGGACCCACAGAACGCAAGACGGAGCTCTTGCAGCAGCGGCAGGCCGAGGGCGACGACTTCGGTCGCCGTGTCGGAGAGCGCACAGCAGAACGAGAGGTCGAGGTGAGTGAGGCCCTTGGCGGCATTGACGAGGGAGACAATGGCGTTGTCGGACAGGTAGGTGCAGTCGGCCAGGCACAGATGCGTCAGGGCCGTGAACCGGTAGGGGGCCCAGGCCTGGAAGCCGGCGTCGGTGACGGAGGTGCATCGAGTCAGGGACAGTGCGCGCAGGCGCGACGACGCGTGGGCGGCCAGGTGCACCATGGAGCGGTCGGTGATGTGCTTACAGTACGAGAGATCGAGGATGGTGAGCTGCGGACAGCCGACGATGGTGCCCGGGGCGGGCCCGTTTTCCTTCTTGGAAGCGGCGTCGTCCTGCGGCTGGCGCTGCGGTTGTTGTTTCTGGGCCTGTCGGCTGCGGTTGGAATTGGCAATCGCGACAATTTTGTTGCTGGTCGCCGCCCCCGACGCCGACGCGGCCGGTGCAGGCGGCACCACCCATCCGACAACACGCGCCAGCAGATTGTCGCCGACCTTGCGGCAGTTGCTCCAGTCGAGCTCCTCGAGGCCGGTGGCGTGTTCACTCATGTCCAGGATCTGGTTGGCCGACACGTCCCACACAGACTTCATACGCCAGGCCTTGACGTTGCGGCCGCAGTGCTGCCACAGGGCCTGGAACCCCTCGTCGGTGATGTGGAAGCAGTTGCTGATGTCGATCTCGACGGCGCGCTGGCCAACCAAGGGCGCGACGATCTGCAGCAAGGACCAGTCGGTGATGCGGCCGTTGTAGGGCGCGAGGTCGATGTGGGTGCAGAGCTGCGGCGCCGTGGTGATGACGCGGCGCCAGTGGCGGCAGATGCCGGCGAGGCGGACGAGCTCAAGGAAGTCGAATTGCTTCAAGACAAGCACTAGGGCTGCCTCGGACGGGAACTGGCGACTGGTAGCGGCGAGGGATGCGTGGTCACCGTTGGCGCCCCGGACGGCGCTGGGGCTTCGGCGTGCCTTTTTGAAAGGCCCTCGTGTATCTTGCTGCTGCTGCTGCTGCTGCTGCTGCTGCTCTTTCTGTTGGCTCTGTTGTGTCTCTTCCTGCATCTTGATGCTGCTGAAATCGTCAATGATGCTCGCTGCCCCTTTGTCCGCCTTCTCCTTGTCTTTCTGATCAGATGGTGGAGGTGCAGTCTGTGGTGGGAATGCAAATAGTTTAAGCGGACTGCTATTGCTGTTGGTGGCCTCACCGGCTTGCGTGACTGGCAGAGCCTGGAGTGTGGACGAGGAGGAGGAGGAGGACAGTGACGAGGAAGACGACGGTGAGGATGCGGATGATTCGGTTTGCGGCACAGGCGGTGCCAGCGAGTTGCGCCGGCGGTTGCGCATGTTCTCCATGTCGACGCTGAGGAACGGATCTGGGTCGCTCGGCTGTCGTGTCTCGGCCGTCTCGTCCTTTTGCGAGGCCTTGGTGGGTGAAGACGGTTTGGAGGGCGTGGTGAAGGTGACGTTGGGAACAGAGTGGCGGCGGAGCGACGCGAGCGAGGAGACGGGCGAGGAGGGCGTGGGGCGCCATGGCGAGCCGCCGTCTGGTTCGTCTCTCATCTCAATGTCTCCTTCTTGGTCGTTTTCTGGAGGCTGTCGAGTCTCGTCTGCTCTCTTGTCGTCGTCGCCATCGGCCGTCGGATGATACCGCTCGCGGGCTGTGGCCTCGACCTGGTCCTTGAGCCCCGGAGGACACCGCCGCCACAGCTCGTCCAGCGCCTCGCCGCTAATCATCAGGCACTCGACACTGGTAATGGAGCGCACGGTGGCCGTGCGGCCGCGCGACAGGCCCAAGCTGGCCACCTCGCCAAAATACTGACCCTGGGTGAGGCGCGGGCGCGCAAAGGTCGATGCGGTCTCGGGAAGGCGGGCCTTGGGCTGTTCCAAGATGACTTCGGCCTCGCCGCGGACAATAAAGTAGATGTCGTTGCCGGGGCTGCCCTGGCAGATGATGTCGGTAAAGGGCGCAAAGGTCTTGGGCTGGGCGCTGAGGCCGAGAAAGTGCAGGATGTCGGGCGGGAGGGTCGCAAACAGCGGCAGCTCTTTGAGGGTTTTGCGCACATTGACATAACCGCTGCCCAGGGCGCTGCCGCCGACGGCCGGGTCCTCGATAATACCGGGGCTGGGCGACTTGCGCTTCTTTTTGTTGGTCGGGGTCGTTGTCGGTGCGGTCTGGGCGTCTGTTGCTGCTGCGGCAGCTGCTGCTGCTGCTGCTGTTGTCGATGCACCGGTGATATCGCCGGACTGTGTGCTGCTGGGTGTCGTTGTGCTGCCGCTCGTGCCCACGTTGCGCCGTTCCTGCTGCTTCTTCTTGAGGATGGTCAGGCGCTCCTCGGCCTCTTGCCGGATGGCCTTTTCCATGTCGGGGTAGCGGGGCAGCTCCGTCTGGAGGTCCTCCTTCTTGAGGACGACCAGCAGACACTTGGACCGCGCCACAATGGTGGCCGTGCGCGGCACGTCCATCAGCACGCCAATCTCGCCGAAAAAGGCGCCCGGCGTCAGCTCGGCATAGACGGCCTCGCCGTCGCGCGAGGTGACGGCCACCACGCCGCGCACCAGCCAGTACATGGCCTTGGCGTCGTCGCCTTCTGTAAGGATCAGGTCGTGGGCGGCGTGGATCTGCGGGCGCAGGTGCTTGCCAATGGCGGCCAGAAAGTCGTCCGGGGCGGACACGAAGAGCGGAAACGAGCGGATGCGGTCGACGAGGTCGAGGGGCATGTCGGGGAACGTCGAGGCGGTCAGCGGGCTGGGACGTATGGGCCGGGTGGGGTTGGTCTCGACGTTGAAGGAGCGGATCATGGACGACACGGTGCCGCCCTGGCCGCCGGCGCCGTTGTTGGCGGCATTGTGGGTGGCGTGCTGGTGGGCGAGGGCCCGGAAGGGCGATGTCGGCGACGGGCCGCGTGCCCGTCGCATTGTGCCAGCGCGTGGAGGAGTGGAGGAGGGGTAGGGGAGTGTGAGAATGGGAGAGGGAGAGAGGGGTGCCGGAAACAAGATATGTGGCCTGCAATGTCGAGAAGGCTATGCAACGGTGGTCATGCTCAATTGTGGACGTCTTCTAGAAGGACCAGGTCGGCGGTCGCGACGGTTCAATCGGCTCGCCGGTTTCGTTGTGTCGACGTTTCGGGTGCTCAAGCGAAACGCCTGTGCGCTGCAGACAAGCTCACCGAGTGGCCGCAAGCCGGCGATCTAGGGCGCACAATGGTCCTTGCGTGCGAGTCGTCGTCCGAATGTGTCCCAATGTGTCACCAGGTCGTTCCAAAGCAGATATGAGCACGGCGGGGATAAAGTGAGGCGGCTCGCCGTGGCCCAGATTGGTCTGCGGCGCGAGGCGAAGCGGTGGGGTTACAGTTGCAGGGCCGCTCCACGATATTGCGTCACGACGTGGTCGTTGTGTGTGTGATGCCAAGCCACAGAACACCAGGGATTGGGCAAGTATCGCGAGACAGCGTGGGCCTCGCAATGTGTAGATGTTAGTTCTGTCGATGTCTCGCCGGGAGATTGACGCAAGAGACGTCCTTCAGGGCCGGAATGTAAGCAACCGAATCGAATGGGTCTCGCAGTCGTCATAGCCGTGGGGCACGGGGACCATGTAAAGACACGACGACACACATACCTTGTGGTGCAACAGTCGATGGAAATGGACGGATGGACAGAGAAGAGATTGACAAAAGGTACGATTTTGGTCCTTGAAAAGACGTTGGTTTGTTGTTTGGGTTTGCTATGTGCTGCCCGCCAGTTGCTCTTTCCTCTTGTGTCTCTTTTTGCGCTGTTGTGCGCGTACGTCGTAGACGGAAGGAGGCTGTGGTGGGGCCACTCTGGCGTAATTCTGGGCCACTGGGGGCCCTTTGGGGGCTTTATTTGAGCGTTTGGCGCGGGACAAGCGGAAGGGCCGCAGCGGCCACAGAGAGGACCAGGTGAACAATACCAGCAACAAGGCGAGAGTGGCAAAGCCAATGACGACGGCGAGAATGCTCAGTAGAAGTGCTCGCCAACGACGTTGAGAGGCATTGTGTTGTGTCGTCGGGAACGGTCAAAGCGGCAGGTGCAGAAGAAAATGGATGCTCAGTGCTGCGAAGGAAGGGACGATGGACAGAACAAGAGATAAAGTCGCAAGGCTGTCCACACAGTATTACGAGTCAATGAAGGTCGTGGCAGCGGCAGTTGTTCACATATTCCGCATCTGAAAATGATCATGATCCTCAGTAAGGGCCCTCCACAGGCCCACACGAGCAAGACAGGGAACTGCTGACATGCTGGTGGTCCTATGGGCTGAGCTTTAGCCGGCGTGAGTGGGCTTCAGTGGCAGAGTGGGTGCTGTATTTGCCCTGTGCTTGGAGAGGCCTGGCCCAAACCCAGTAATTACAGCGGTGTTCTTTTGGCAGCGGCTGGCCCACACCAATGACGTTTCTAGCTCGTTTAGCGCATTGGGCCTTGCAGGCCAACAAAATGCCAGCTTAGGACGGCGCCAATTGCCGATGATCATTGTGGGTGACAATGGTTTTTTACATACTTTGATTTGCGCGTGGTGCTGTCAGTAATTCTCTTTATTGCTCCCGTTCAAAGCAATCCGTCGTGATACTGTCTCGGAACGCTGTTTGGTGGACGTTGCCGCTGGACGATGACGGTGCTTCAAGCGCCGGTCAAGTAATTAAGATACTATTTACAGGGGCTTCATGCCCCAGTAAGTAGCTGCGTCCTGCCTCCTCTGGTAAGGGCCGAGCCACCGACCCAGCGTGGAGTGCATAAAGTATGCCGTAATTGCTCCGTATGCAGTATTGCTCGACAAACGCAGGGTCTCGTCCACTCCGCTTTTGTGTCGACTCCTCATCTGCGTTTGGCATCTCATTTACCAAGAGCCCACTTGGCATTTACGACGTGAATAGTCAATACGGTAAACTTACGTCGTAGGCAGGCTTGCCAAGGATCAGGCCAGCAAAGTTGTCACGGTGGTCACAGTCTGGCATGGATCTGGGTTTGAGTGTGGCATGCTGCCGTTCGAGAAGCGCTGGAAGCGCTGGGATCGTTCGAACAGCTGTGTTGGACGTTCTAGCGCTTTTCTAGCACTCGGACCATTTCTTGGACTGTGCTTTCGTGCAGGGTGGAAAGGGTCTGAGGACAGGGTGGAGTGTTGCATTTTATGCATGAAATATGGAGGATTAGTGACTACGGGGGAGCGGTGAGAACACAGAGTCGAGACAGGTAAAACAGTGTTTGTATGCTGTGCTCTGCCAAGCGTGTCTGAGAATGCTTTGATTATTGTAAAAATAAGAGTGCGATTGTCGATTTCCACGACGAATTAACCTGTCAACCGGCCCTGATGCTTCCACTGCCAGCTCTTCGGTGCTGTTTTTGTCCTGAAAGGCAGACCCTAGTCTGTCATCCGGTCTGTGCAGCATCATGATGGACGATGGGTGGATATCTGTACTGTAGCTGGTGATAGCTCGTAAAGTCTTTAATCACGGTTCGTTTCGGGTCGCGTGGAGCCGATTCGGTTTGAGGCAAGGCGAGCAGCACCTGCGTGCGCGACATGTCGACCTTCCTAACACTTGACGTTTGGACTTTCGAGGATGTGCAGCTCTCCTTTCGTTTCTTTCGGTCCTTCCTGCCCTTCTAAATCCCACAGTACCCCGAGTTGCAGTCCAGTCCTGTCGCGGTGTGGCAGCAGACCGCCCCGCCTGCACAAAAGCAGGCCAGCTTTTCGTTGCCCGAGTGTGTAAAGTGCATGCGGTGGCGGTTGGCCGCGGCGGGCAACGCGGACGTAGACGCAGCGGTTGACAAGGTCGAGGCGGCCTTCCTCCAGGGCGTCATCCACGACGGCAAGACAACGCGGCTTGTTCGTTGGTGCCGTCCATCGGCCTTGGGTGCCTTGACGACGTACGGCAGCTGGAAGGCTTTTGCTTTGGGCCTCTCGCCGGGGCGAGTGTGTGATGGGACAGGCGTTGCGTTGTTGGGTGATGGTCGTGATACAGGGTTTCTGTGGTGTCCTGCACTGCCGATGGGCCGTTGGAGGTGTGCTGATGTGGGTGCGGCGACGGCGAGTGTGGCTGCGAGGAGGGCGAACAAGAAGTGGAGGAGGAGCTTCATTTTTGGCGACGGCCGGTGAGCTGGACTGTCCGAATTGTTTTGTTTAGAAAAGGAGTAAGTTTGTTGTGCGTTGTGCAGCCGAGCGCAGTGATGTAAACAGAAAGAGGGTGGGAGCCACGTCAGAAGGCGCGCTCCGCGAGTCAAGTATGACAATAATTGACAGGAAGCTCTGAAGCTTTGAAGCTGTGAAACGAACAGAGACGGAAAGGATGGAAGAAAAAATTAAATTGGCGCTGATAAATAACAGAAAGTATGAAGCTGGCGATGAAGCAGAACAGCACCCGAAAAGAATGAATAGTTAAACACAAGTTGGACAGAAACAAAAGGCAACGAGAGAGACTGTATTTTCAGGAAGAAGAGAGAGATCAAGCTCGGAGCTATAGAATGGCGGGTCTGTACACTGATATACTCTCTATTGACCACGAGAAATGCGAGACAAAGGTACGGCGGACTGCTTCGGGGCAGGGGAGACGATGTATGGGTGTACAGGAAGCTCAGCACAGGAGTACATGCACAAGAGCACAAGAGCACAAGAGCACACGAAAACCTCAACACGGCAGCACAGGCGCGACGCCCGTTTCCTTTCTTAACCTTCTTACCCGGCACATCAGGGAAGAGGCTCCCTCATGGGAACCGGCTCGAGTATGGGATCCCGCCCGAGGCTGAAGAAGGCAAAAGGAAGAAGGAATTTGACGGAAGGCAGAAGACGGAACATAAATGGCGAGGAATACAAATATATGGATTAGATAGAGTGCTTAATGTGTGCTTCAAGGGTGATGTAATGGTGTTGTATGGGCACATTGGCACTTTGAATATATATTTCTTGACAACCTGCATGGCAGCATTATCCATATGAAGCCCTCCACATGTATGGAGATTTTGTGGTTGCAGCTCGGTTTGTACATAGTGGCTAGCAAAGGAAAACAGAAAGGGTACACAATGACGACGAATCTGTACACGTCAAAAGAAGGTCACGGAGAAAGGCAAGGGAGCAGAGTAAGGATACACTTTGTTTGTGGCACTCCTTCGTCATGCCATGAATCTGACATAATCGGACAGAGTGCGGAGAGCAGGGCGACACCAAATAAAGTGACGACAACAAGGCGAGGAGGCACGACCGAGAAGAATGCACGACCAAACCGCAAAAAAAAATAAACGATCTCCGGCAAAATACAACTCTGTCCTCGGCGTGTCGAGCACGCGGCCCGCGGCAGTTGGCGCGGCTCAATTGCATCTGATATTAGCCAGAGGATGGAGAGACAACACACCCACAAGGGAGAGAGTGAGATAGTGCGGCGAGGTTAAGTGACAAGGGATGCAGATATGGTACATGCCGTCCCGTCCGCCCCCATGAACCACGACTGTGTCGGGACAAGGTACATTTGTGTTTTGCTGTACAGCGTAGGACCACCGCAATGCTCCGAGATCAGACAGCACTTCGCCGCCGATCAGGGACTTTGCAAAGATCGCAACCCAAGATTTCGACAGAGCTGGTTTGCCTTGACACGAATATTCTATGATTCATTCACAGGTCGGGTCCCAGGTTGAGTCACGAGTGAGTAGTACTCACAGGCAGAGGATGGTTTCCATTGGACAGCTGCACGGTATCAAGAATCGCTTGTCATTGAACGCCTTGGGCCGGCGAAACGGCCCACCACAGGTAAGACTAGTATGTACAGATATCTACCCCCACTCTCTCCCGCCCCCAACGAGAGTCTTCGTCGCCTGTCAGTCTCTCTCCCGCATGCCTTTTGTCCGCAGTGTCCACTTTGTCGTCGTCTCGTCAAAGGGCAGGTGGAGCGTCGACGCCGGCGAGGACGCCATGGACGTCGCCGTGGTATTGCTGGCCGTGTTGGTCGTGTTGGTGGCGCGCGTCGTTGTGCGCGTGGTCGTCGGAAGAAGCCCGCGCGTGGTTACAACGGCGGCGTCTTTACGCGCGTCATGTCCTCCGTCTGCTTCTTGCCCGTCTTGCACGTCGTCGCGGCTGCTGCCCACGCCGTGCCGCTGCATGTGGCCCATCCACAGCCCGCGCACACCGCCCTTTTTGCGCTCCGGCAGGTCCTCGGTGCCGGCGCTGCACACGTACAGCAGGTACTGCAGGTTCGGCAGCGTGTGCCGGATGTCGACGACCTTGAGGCCCTGGGCGTGGCACAGCGTCTCAATGTCCTTGTTGAGCAGGAACCAGGCATAGTCGAAGCGGTACTGCGCATTGTGCCCGCCGCGCGGCATGAACAGCGGGAAGTCCCGCTGCGCGTCGGGGATGTTCTTGCTGATGTCGTCGCGCACCACCGAGCGCGAGCCGTAGGCCGTGATGCGGTACGGCAGGGCGACGCCCAGGTACGTCTCCAGCGCCGCGACGAGGACGGCCACAAAGCCCAGCGCCGCCGACAGCGTGTCCTCGGCCTGCCCCTTGCTGCTCCGGTCGAGGAGCGGCCCGTACACCGTGTTGGGCAGCGGCATGCCGCAGATCTGGAACGCGAGCGGCTCGTCGACGCCGCGCGCGCGCGCAATGCCGAAAATGCGAATCAGGTCCTCGCAGATGCGCCGCCGCTGCCCGCGAATGTCGTCGCGCGTGCGATGCACCGTGGCACGCGACGACGCCAGCTTGTCTGCCGCGTGCTCGACGTCGGCCCAGGCGCGATGCTGCAGGTCGCGGCCCGCCGCAATGGCCGCCCGTCTGGCCGCCAGAGACGACGCCAGGTCGGCGCGTTTCCGGCGCGCGGCGTCATTGAGGCGGCGCCGGTGTGCGAGACCCTTCAGGGCGCGGTGGCGGCCGGCCTCGGCCTCGGGCAGGAGCAGAGCCGCTCCTGCGGGCTCGCCGGCCGCGACGGCCTGCTGCTCTGCTTCGAGGATCTGCTCGATCTGCTGGGACAGCTTGTCCTGCGTGGCCAGGCAGTCTTGTAGTGAGTTTTCGAGGTTGGCGAGGCGCATGAGTGCGTTGTAGGACGACGTCGGCAGCGGTGGTGATCCTGCCAAATTGCTGCGCGCGCCGCCGGCCGGTGCCACGAGCCGATTGCGTGGTGCGCCGGCCATGTAGATGCCATCGAGTAAATGGAAAACGAGGGCGTTGGGTGGAAAGCGGATGTTTTGGAGAGAACCGATGCAGCCGAGGAAGCGCAGATCGACGTCGTCTTCGAGGAGGAGGAACCACGCGGGAGAGGAGGAAGACGTCGAGGACGGACGTGTTGTTGTTGAGGGTGCTGAGGATGTTGCTGCAGATGTACTTATATGTGGTGCTCGTCGCACCCAGACTTTGACGGTCAGTTGCGACGATCGTGAGATGAAGGGATCGAAGCCGGCAAGGTCGAAGAAGCGAAAATTGAAGTTCTGCGTTGTTAGTACTGGCGTGGTTGCGTTGCTCGCAGCGAAAGGGGACGGGCAAACCTACCGCCGCCCGCTCGGCGACCTCGCTGACGTAGATGGGCTCGTCGGCCCCGTCGTTGTGCAGCGAGAAGAAGGCGTCTGCCGTGCTGCTGTCCAGCACCTGCTCCAAAATGTGTTGCCGTGCCAGCGCATTGGCCCCAGACAGCGTCGCGCTCCGGTTGCGTGCAGAGGCCGTGGACGTGGCTGTCGCTGTCGCTGTCGCTGTCGCTGGGGCTGAAGCTGAAGCGGACGGTGAAGCTGTGGCCGATCCATTGCTGTCGGTCAGCAGGTCGTCACTCGACCGGGAGTGGTGGAGTGCTTTCCGCAGCGATGCCCGTCTCTGCTGTCCTCCTGGGCCGACGCCCGAGTCGTCGACGCTGTGCTTACGCGGCGGCGAGAATGTCAGATTTCGCAGGTAGATGCCCCGCAGGTGGCGCAGCTTGCGGTTCTGCGGCAGGAGGAACGCCGGCTGCGGCGCCGCCATCGTGAGGCGTGCGTCGGCGAAGGCGAGGAGGATCGAAGTGACGTCTCAAGAAGAGACTCTCAGCACAAGGAGGTCACGCCGCGTGGCCCATAGCCTCGGTGAAGGACAATTGAAAGCGATGGCACGGTGCTAGAGGCCGTCGAGCGCAAGTACAGTCGCCAAAACGTTGTCGCAGCCGTCATCGCGGCCGATCGTCGCCAAAGTCGTCAATATCGTCCAAGTCGTCTGGTTATGAGATGCTCTTCGCGTGTTGTCGTCAACGGCAGCGACTAGCGTGCCCAAAGCTCCTGATTACAGAAGGGTGGAGACAAGCCCTGGAACTTGCCATGTGGGGGTCACGTGTGGGGTTCGTTGTGTTTGAGTGGGCGAAGAAGCAGCTTTCCACAGTCAATGTTTACATAGAACGGTGTCGCTACATTTTAACCACCACCATGGCTGTACTTCTCCATTTGGCCAACTTCAGGCTACTACAGACGATGTCGTAAATAGAACGCATTCAAATGGAAAACCAACTGTGAGAAGAGAAAGGAATAACAATCGAACGCAGAACGAAACCAAGCATTGAACTCTGGGGCCGGCCACAAAATTTGAAAGTGAGAATAAACAGTCATATGTCATCAAAGCCTCATATCAAACGCCCTTCCACGCGCTACACGCTGTCCCGCCGCGTGTATGTGCCGGCCGGGGTCCGCACGCCGGCCGCCTGGCGACTGGCGTCTTCCATTCTGACATAGCGCAGCGGCCGGTACTCGGGCGTCCACATCTGCTCGCGGATCCACTCGTCGAGCAGGTCGTCGCCGTCCTCTTCGGAGGGGATGCCGCGCTCGGTAGCGAGGCCTTCCTTTTGGGCGGCGCGAATGACACTGCGAGCAATGTGGACGCTGACGGGCCGGACATTGTCGACGCCCGGGAGAATCGGTGCCGTGGCATCCTTGAGGGCCGGGCTGAAGTCGGCGACGGCCGTGACGGCAGCGACGAGCATGGCATCGCTGAGGCGGCTGGCGCGGGACAGGACGGCGCCGAGACCGATGCCGGGGAAGACGACGGAGTTGTTGCACTCGGCGACCTGGATCTCGACGTCGTCGCCGTCCTTGCCCCAGGGACCTGTGACGGGCGGAAAGGGCGAGCCTGTGGCAATCAGGGCGCGGCCGTCGGTCCATTCGAGCAAGTTGGAGGGCACGGCCTCGTGAAGACGTGTCGGGTTGGAGAGCGGCAGGATGATGGGGCGGTCGACGTGGCTGGCCATGGCCTGGACGATGTCTTTGGTGAAGGCCTTGGGCTTGGTGGAGGTGCCGACGAGGACGTTGGGCTTGATGGTGTTGACGACATCCAGCAAGCCAATACTGCTGCTACTGCTGTTTCGGTCGCTCGACGACGTCTTGAATGCACCGCCGTCCTTGGCAAACAGCTGTTGCGCCTTGGACAGCTTCTTCTGCTCGGCCATCTCGGTCGTCAGCAGGCCCGGCTTGTCAATCAGCCAGATCTGCTTGGCCGCCTCCGCGCGGCTGATCTTCTTCTTGGACGCGATGGCATCGCACACCTGGTCGGCAATGCCCACGCCCGCCGACCCGGCGCCGAAGACGACCATGCGCAGGTCGTCCAGGTGCTCGCCACTGACGTGCAGGCCCGACAGGATGGCCGCCAGCGTCACGCAGCCCGTGCCCTGGACGTCGTCGTTGAAGCACGCCATCTGCGGCCGGTACGTGTCCAGGAGGCGGCGCGCATTGTCGAGGCCAAAGTCTTCAAAGTGGATGTAGGCCTGCGGGAAGAGGTGGCGCGCCGCGCGCACAAAGGCCTCGACAAACCGGTCGTACTGCTGGCCGCGGACGCGCCGCTGGCGCAGCCCCAGGTACAGCGCGTCGTCCAGCAGCTGCTGGTTGTCGGTGCCGCAATCCAGCACGACGCCGAGCGTGCGGTTCGGGTGGATGCCGGCGCAGAGCGTGGTCAGGATCAGCTTGGCCCGCGAAATGAGCACGCCGCCGACGCCCTGGTCGCCGATGCCCAGAATCTCCTCGCCGTCCGTCACCACGATGTAATCAATGTCCTCGGCGGTGCCCCACTGCGCCAGCGCGTCAAACACGCCGTCAATGTCGTCGATCCGCAGGAAGCAGCCCTCGGGCCGGCGGAACAGCCGCGAGTAGTTTTGGATGGCGTCGCCCTCGGTCGGCGTGTAGATGACGGAAAACATTTCGTCGAGGTGGTCCTGCACCAGCCGGAAGAAAAGCACGTGGTTCTGGTCGTGCAGCGACGTCAGAAACGTGTTCTTGGCCAGGTCGTCGGCGCGCGTGCTGTACTGCTCGTAGGCGCGGTGCACCTGCTGCTCCAGCGTCTGCTCGCCGGCCGGCAGCAGGCCATTCAGCGCAAAGGTGCGGCGCTCGTCAGGCGGAAAGGCCGAGCCTTTGTTAAAAATGGAGTGGTTGAGCAGGACAGTGCCGCGGAGGGCACAGTCCATGGGGCCGCGCACGCTCAGTGGGAGGTTGCCGAAGCGGCTTTCGTGGGACATGTTGCGTGTGGAGGACGAGAACGAAGACAGCTGCCCGTGCAAGTGTCGTGAGAATCGTCGCGGCTGTAAACAGCCCTGAACTTGTGCCTGAATCTGGACACTAGCGCGAGTCAGCAACGTCTGGCCGGCGGGGCGATACGGCATTCTTGGAGCGGCTTTGAGCAGATGGATTGACAGACGCCGATGGAAGAAAAACACGAAAAGCACGAAAAGCACGAGGTGCTGTACCTTGTGTGGTATACACGGCAATGACCGCGCGGACAAACGTCAGAGGACCAACAGACGTTGTTGATCAGAAACAGTTACTTGACGTTGCGTACCTACCCACCGCGGGATGACGTATTGGATACGCTACGCGATATCGATACAGCAACTGCGGGCACTAATGGGGAAGCTACGATACTCCAATGTGTGGGCCTTGCCGCACCCAATTGGCCAAACAGGTACAGCGGCTGCAAAGGAAAGTGCAACCGCCAGAAGAGATGAGACGGAAAGAGCAATAGACACAGCACGTTTTACAAATGTTGGAACGCTTGGAGCCTCGCCCGCGAAGAAAGAGAAGCAAACCAACATCGCTGTCGAGTTTGCCCTCTCCAAGACCGTTTCGGCGGTGCGGGCGCGGACTATGATGGTCCTTGATGCGTTTGATCTGGCAGCGAAAACACGCTCTGCTCTCTGACGAGAAACAATAGCATGCTCCCCATTGAACCAACCCTCGTCCGGCAGCATGACAAAACGTCGCGCAAGCCGGACAAGCCCGTTGGCCACAGGAGTGTGACCGCCAGGACGGCGCAGGTGAAAGAAAGAGGCTCGAGAGCCACTGTACTGGCTGGTTGGAGAACTGCGGAGGTGTAGGGAATTGAGGGAAGGTGAAGGACATGAAGCGGCAGGAGAGATATGATACGACAACGACGCCCGCGATCCGATATTGTTACGACACGTGCGAATGCACCCTTACCTTTCCGCTGCAGCAGTTTATAATCTACCACATGCAGTTGCATCGCGAAGACGGCCGTCGTTGTCGTGTTGTCGTCGTGCTGCGCTGTGTTGCGGTTTGCTGAATTGAAGAAGTTTTTCGTCGCTGAAATTTTTCGTGGTGGATTTCGGCTCTACAAAAGTGGGCCAGGTGACTAATCTTAGTAGTGGCATCTCATTATGATGAGAAGGCTCAGCATTACGTAGTACTTCTTTGAGTTTATTTCGCTATTATTGAGAAGGGATATTTAATAGAATTCATATTTTTAATCGTGTGAATTATTAGGTTTTGACGTGGATTGTACAAAGAAATATTCAAGTACAAACAAATGTTGAATTATTAAACTAAATAAAAAGAACAATTAGTTTAATAGAGTCACGTTTCAATATTTTTAAATAGTCAATAGGTGTTTTAGCATCTAACGCCACTTTAATATAAAAATTATTCTTTATTGACACTGAGGAATGGAGATGACTACTACGGAGAGCATTCGAGATGAGTTGAGGATTGCATGTGGACGTGGCTGTTGGTACATCGCTTTCTGTAGTATATCGGTACAGTACCATGTCAAAAAGGTACGGAGTATGTCTTTGTTGTACGAAGTAGATAATTGTAGACCTGTTTATGCATTGCCATCCTATTTTGTTGCTGTCGTTCTGGGCAAATGTCGTGCGACGTGGCGAAAACTTTATTTTAGAGCGTCGGTTATGGTCCGTCGCGAGTGGAAAAACGAGGACCAGGCGAAAAAGAAGATCGAAAATCCGGGGTAAGCCGAGGAAACATAAAGCAGTGTAAAATAAACCAAAAACAAAAACAAAAAAAACACTTGACTTTAGCGGATCGACAGTAGAGGGAAGAAAGTGCCGGAACAGTTGTTGGTCCTGAACAACCTCCTGCCCTGGTTGATCGACGGATCAAAATAGCGAATGACAAACCTTTGATGTTTGTTGCTTGTTGTGATGCGATGCTTCATGAGTGTCCGACTGCACGGTTTCTGGAAAGGATATTATTTGTTTTCGTGCCCGCTCCAGCATTGTTTCCTTGCCAAGGCGCGAGAGGACGGGTGCAATTTACAGCAATAAACGACACCAAAGCAGGCGAGCCCCTGAACCGGGTCGCTGGAAGTGGCACCAAAATAAGAAAGACAATGGAGGCCGGAGAATATTCAAGTAACTGTTGTGGTGCGGAGAATTCAGGTCAGTTCGTCTGGTGTCCGAGTTTTTTTATTCTTTCAGCACAGCCCCCCTTGGCAAACGCGTGCCCGAATGTGCAGGCGTGTTTAATTTGAGTCGGTTTGGATGTATGGGCGGTGAGTTCGTATTTATGATTTTGATCGTGAGGCAAGATGTGTCGATTTGAATACGGCGGCCAAGAGAAGGACTCTCTTTTTATGTCTGCGCATTCTCTTCTCTTCCCAAAAACATCCTCTGTCGACTCCCCAACTGGCGTTTTTCGAGTATTTTATTTTGCCCTGCCAGAGCCTCACGTCTCTTCGTCGAGCTGTTGGCCTATTTCCCCTGCATAACGCCAAGGCTGAAGCTAACCAGACTGGGTGACAGCCAACGCTTTTATTGGACTCAAGTCTGGACACCCACGAGAGGGAGCATTGACAGGGAGAAAGGAAAGAGACCACAAAAAGAATAGAGAGAGTGGACAAGTCAGAACAACCAAAAAGGAAAAAAAAACGGGGCAGCAGGATGGGCAAGGCAGGGGTCCAGAGAGGTGTGGGCCGGGAAGTCAAAGTCGGGCAAGCTTATTCTGTACTTGCACATTTTGGGTTTGTCGACACGACTCGTTCTCCCTTTGTTTCTCAAGTCTCATGGTCGTCTGTACGAGGCCGGAGAACAACATACTTTCAAATGCTTCTCTGGCATGGCGTTCTTGGACAAGTGCTTGTCCTGGGTTGGCATTGTCGTCCCGCATCAAGCTTGCAGTAGTGTCATGGCGTGTTTCTGTTTTTTTGGTGTACGGAGTATGTTGCCTTGTACTTCGGAACTGTTTACACAGAAAACGGCAGCGAACGACTCGTGCCATGTCTGCATGGTCGCTGTCGACGTGTGTCGACAACTCGCCTCCAAATGAACCCCTGTGCTTTTCGTTCTTATTCATGTTGACTTACTGTGTAATGCTTCCCGTGACTGCGTTCCATTCCCACTCTGCGTCTCGCTGCCACCCTCCAACCTGCACTGGACAATCGTGGTCGCGTGCCAAGACCTCGTGTTGACGCTGGCGTCTCCTCCCCCCATCCCCCCCTTTTCTGACTCTTTGGTTCATTTTGGCTTTTCCGGCACCTCCCTCCCATCCTAGGGCGCGCTTTTCCTGTCTCTGCCCACTCGTGTGCGGCGTAAACGTCCCTGTCTGTTGTAGTCGATCCTCGCTGCTCACAGCCGCTTGACTCGGATGGCACACCTGTGCTGTCATCCCCAGTTTTGTTCACATTTTCGTGGAGGGCCCTCTTCTCTCGAAATAGGCATGGGACAACTGCAAACGAGAGTGACGATGGACGGCCAAGACCGCCCGAGTCGGTCAGTGCATTTTGGGGGCGTTCCTGTCAGCACCTCGTCGTGCCTTCCATCCTGCTTTCTCTTTTGGTGTGTGTTGTACGTACTCTGTAAACCTCTTTCGTTCTTTACTCTTTCTTTTTCTTTCATTGTCACCGTGACACCTCTCTCGATCGTGTTGCCGTCCGGGATGCCCATGCGCCTGTCCAACTCATAACCGTCACTCGTTCATCCAGTCACTCTTTCTTCCCTCGGCAATCCTGCGCGCCTTCTATTCTCACCAATTTACTCCAAGACGATTCTTTCACGTCTATCGACTTGTTGTTCGTAATATACCGCTCGTCGCCACCGCCGGCCATCCCACAGCCATGAGGTTCTCCACGTCCGCTGCCGCCAGTCTCGCGACGGCGCTTCTCGCGCCAACGGTCACGGCCCTTGATGTCGACCTCAACTCGCCAGGTTTGTTTTCTGTGTGTTTCGCCTCGTCGCTCCGTCCACCATCCTAACATCCTAACCTCCACAGCCTCCATCAAGGCCGCCTGCAAGGTCCTTGCCAAGCAGCTCTTGACCTACTACCACGGCGACCAACCCGGCTGGGTGCCCGGCATCCTGCCCGGTCCGCCGCCCAACGGCGACTACTACTGGTGGGAGGGCGGCGCCATGTGGGGGACGCTCATCGACTACTGGCGCTACACGCAGGACACGCAGTACAACAACATGACGGAGACTGCGCTGCTCTTCCAGACCGGCCCGCCGCAGAACTGCTACATGCCGCCCAACTGGACGGCCTCGCTCGGCAACGATGACCAGGGCTTCTGGGGCCTGTCGGCCATGCTCGCGGCCGAGTCCAACTTCCAGAACCCGCCCGACGACCAGCCGCAGTGGCTCGCCCTGGCCCAGGCCGTGTGGAACACGCAGGCCGCGCCCGACCGCCACGACCAGACGTGCGGCGGCGGCATGCGCTGGCAGATCCCGCTGACGAACAACGGCTACGACTACAAGAACTCCATTGCCAACGGCATCTTCTTCAACATGGGCGCGCGGCTGGCGCGCTACACGAAGAACGACACGTACGCGCAGGAGGCCATCAAGACCTGGGACTGGGTCGCCGGCGTCGGCCTGATGTCGTCCAACTACGACATCTACGACGGCGCGCACGTCGAGAAGAACTGCACCGACATTGCCAAGGCGCAGTTTACGTACAACGCCGCCGTCTATCTGCAGGGCGCGGCCTTTATGTACAACTATGTACGTGCAATGCCGAACAACTACACTCGTGGCGAATTTTTTTTTTTTTTTTTCATTGTGCTTGTTTGTACTGACACACACAGACCAACGGATCGACGCTCTGGAAGAACCGCGTGCTCGGCCTCACCAACCGCGCCGTCAAGCTCTTCTTTGACCAGGGCGGCGCCGTCGAGATCTCCTGCGAGCTCCCCGACCGCATCCAGTGCACCACCGACATGCTGACCTTCAAGGGCTTCCTGCACCGCTGGATGGCCGCCACCACCCAGATCGCCCCCTTTGTCCACGACATCATCATGCCCGCCCTCAAAAAGTCCACCGCCGCCGCCATGAAGTCGTGCGACAGCGCCGGCGTCTGCGGCTTCCGCTGGACCACCGGCGCCTACGACGGCATGACCGGCGCCGGCCAGCAGATGAACGCCCTCGCCGCCCTCTCGAGCCTGCTCGTCGACCAGGCCTATGTGCACCCGCCCTTTGCCAACGGCACCGGCGCCACCAGCAAGGGCAACCCGGCCGCCGGCCTCGACACGACGGGCGTGCGCGACGGCCTGCTGGGGCCCGTCACCACGGCCGACCGCGCCGGCGCCGGCATCCTGACGCTGCTGATGCTGTCCAGTCTGTTGCTGGCGTGTGGGTGGCTGAGCACCAACATGTCGGAGAACGGCAAGTGGAACTCGCTGTCGTGAGCGGCGGAAGGGCTTACACGGCACGTCTGTTAAAATTGGTATTTTGCATCGAGCGAGTTTGATTTGATTTTCTTAGCTTGCTGTTCTTCTTTTGGTTCTTAGGTATTATTGTCTTCTTAGTTACCCTCGACGGCGCACGACGGTTGGCGTTCATGGCATTGGCACTCGTTTCTGGTCCTTCTTTTCCTACTTTTCTTTTCTTCCTTTCTTACACTCGCTATGAAAATGTTTCAAGGGCATGCTGACCCGAAATTAGGGGACAATCCATCCCAATGCTGTACATTATTTAGTTTTATTCCCACCCAAATCTGGTTTACTTGAACACCAATTATTACATTTAAGAGCTTTCTCTTGCATAACATGTTGCTGACTGCAGTCGTAATGCGAACCGGTATTCGGTAACGATAAAAAAAAGTCGACAAAATAAAAAAATCAAAACAATCCCAAACGCCGGCTTATGCGTACGCTTACGAAAAACAGGTTCACTTATATTTACACCCCCCCGTCGTCGCCCGGATTCTGTCCCTGCCAGTCCGCTACCCACTGCGTGACAAAGTCCACCTCGTCTGCCTGCACGTCCCGGACTGTCTTCGGCGGCAGGTCGGCCGTCGTCTCGTTGTCAAAGAGGCCGTACTCGTCCCAGTGGTGCACCGCGCCCGGAATGAGCAGGAACGGCTCCTCGGTCGACGACACGCGGTCCGGCACCCCGAGCGCGTGCGGTGTCGCCGCACGCCACGGATCGGCCTCGCCGTCCACAATGGCCAGCCGCGGGAAGCGGATGTCGTACCCGCCGAGCTTGTTGACCGACTCGACGTCCGGCGGCGCGTCAATGCCAAAGGCGTCGCGGCAGATGATGGACAGGTAGTCGAGATCGAGGAGCCGGCTGATGAGCGGCAGCTGGTCCGACGGCACGCCGGACCCGGTGGCCAGGTAGCCCCACTGCGTGCAGTACTGGTACGTCCAGGCCCGCCAGCGCTGCGTGCTGTCGTCCTGCCGGAAGAATGTGCTGTTACGGTTCGTGAAGCACTGGTCCTGCGTGCGCTCGGTGGCATTGCACGGGTGTGTCGCATGCACCCAACCGATAAAGTTGAGGAACGGCAGCTCGAGGGCGTCGAACGCAGCGCCATAGCTTGTTGCTTGGATCAGGTCGCGCACGGCACCGCGGCGGTCGGCCACGTCCGGGTACAGCAGCTCGTCGGCCGTGACGTTGGTACAGTACCAGCCAAAGTTCGGATTGTTCTCGGCCGGGTCCCAGTTTGTATCCTGCCAGCCGCCGAGGGCGTCGCTCAGGACCGAGGCAAAGTCGTCGTCGTACGTCATGTTCCTGAGGCCAAAAACGCCCTTGAGTTTGGCGACAAGGTCGGCCGGGGTGTCGCCGAGAGCGCCGGCCAGTGGCACCTGGCCCACTGGCTGCTCCTCGTAGATGTCGTCGTGACTGTCGTCGCCATCGCCGTGGCCACCGCCACGGCCATCGCCCTCGTTGTCGAGGGCCTGCCGCCCCGCCAACAAGATCTGGTCGGCCACGTGCAGCAGCTTCTGCGTCCGCTGTACACACTCCTGCGGCCCAAACAGCCGCTGTGCCTCGTAGTACTGCCAGTAGTCGTGGATGGCCACGGTCACGCCCGACGACGAAATCGCGCCCCAGAACACGTCCGGGTACAGCACCCGCAAAAAGGCCGCAAAGACGCCGGCGTACGACCCGCCGTACACGATCCACGGCGCGCCCACATGCGGCATCAGATCCTCATCCTCGAGCCCAGGAAACACGACGTGGGTCGCAAAGTACGCCGTGTCGGCCATGGCCTGGTCGGTGTGCAGGAAGCGGAGGGCGGCGGTGGACAGGTTGCCGTACGGGACGCTCTCGCCATAGTACCGGTGCTCGAGCACGACGGCCAGCCCGTGGGTGGCTTGTGCGAGACGGGCAGCAATGCCCTTTTGGAGGAAGGGCAGGCGATTGGCCCCGTTGGTCTCGCCGGCAGCCAGCACGATGACGGGTCCGCCCGGCTGGTAGGCAGAGGCATCGAACCAGTACCGCAGCGGGAACGTGTCGTTGACGTGCGGCGCGTAGCGGGAGTCGTTGTGGAAGTGGTCGACGGGGACCGAGAGGTTGTAGACGGGGTACGCAGGTAGGTCGCGTGTCGCGAGAGACGGCTCGCCAGGCCCATCCTCCCGGATTTGTTTTTGCAGCTCTCGGATCGGCTGCCAGGTCCGGAGACTCGAGGCGGTCGGCAGCGCGGAGAGCAGCTGAAGCAGCCAAGCTGCGATGGCTGCACGAGAAGAAAAGCGCATTGTGTACGGCAGTCGTGGTCGGCAGAGTGTTTTGCCACCTTACTCGCCTTTGTCGCCTCGTTTGCTGTGTTTTGATTCTTGCAAGTTGTGTGTGATCGAGGGGATCTGGAAAATGCCCCGTGAAATGAATGACTTCCCCAGAACGTATCGGAGATCGCTGGACAGCGGTTCATCGCGCGCTGGGGCCAGCGCCACAGCGCCCCAGCGCCGGACGCGGCAAAAATGGCCGACCGGACGACGGTCAGTGGACGAAACCCCCCGAACAAGCAATGCTCAGTTGCCTATTCCGGCCTGGAATGGGGCCCCTGAAGTCACTTGCGGCAGTGCTTGGGTGGTCGTTTGACGCAGTAAAATGGCCATTTCCATACTAGGCAAGATTGGGTGACATACAGGGGAGTATACTGAAGTTAAGGGGCTTTTCAAGAAGACAGGCAGACGGAGACACAACGAACAGGAGCAGTGAGGTTCCTGAAGCCATCAAGGTAATTATTTATTGGTGAAAGGGACAATGCCCAATCATATTGGTTCAATGGCATTCGACCTCTCCATTTGTTGGTCTGTGGACAGCTGATAGCAAGACAAAGTTCGCCTTTGCGCTTGCTTTGCCTTTGCTTTTTCCTATTCTTAATCTTCTCTGTTCCCAATCCTGGCGTGGATTCTGCCGTGGTCTTTTTAATCATTAATCAGGGCGCACTTAACAGTTCGACGTCCTCTTCGAGCTGCTCGAGCCGGTTGTCCGTGTACACTCTGCTACCCGTCACCGTTACCACGTCTCAGACGGCCAACCGCGTAGGCCAGGTGGTCTTACACGGTGACCTGCAACAGTTTGTTGGCAACGCGGAGGAATTGTAGAGTCGGGATGGCGAGGGCGATCGATTAGGCTCGGGTGTAGTAAGATGGTCGCAGCCGGCGCAAGTGAGCTGCCAAAGTACGGCAAGCTTTCGAGGAGGCTGTCATGAACAGCCACGAGATCTTCGAGAACGATGTTGACCCATGTAGGGCTGTCGCGACGTATGTGCATGGCCCCGCGTTTGCATGCCCCAGCCGGACTTTGCAGCACAAGTCCATGGCCATCACGAGCCGGAGGCTGTCCAGGAGCCGTGGCCACGGAGGCAGGAGAACATGCCGTCCAGGTTGTAGCTGATTACGAAGACCAGATATAATCAGGTGCAACTCGTTCACGGACGGCACATAACTCCACAGCCGAAGCAAAGTCAAAACTGGAACATAATAGCTCACCGAAAAGGAACACAAAATGAAGACAGACACATACCCTGAGACATCGTATCATGTTTCCATCTCCTCTTCGGATCGCCGTCACGATGTCCTCCCAGTTAGTGAACATTAGCGCACGTTCCCCAGATTCTAGGCGCCAATTCAAGCGCGGCAAACGCTGTGGCAGCAAGGTCGTAGCCACCCATTGCACTTTACGGCTTCTTTTGTTGCAATTTTCATTACATGTCCAGCCGTCTCGTGGCCACCTTGGCAGCAGCGTTGCGGCACAAATAGAGGCATGCGAACCGGTGAGCCGCGGGTGAGAGGAACCGGGCGGCGTGAGAAGGCTGCCAGCCGCTTCCCCTACGGATGCCAAAAACAGACGCCACTTACGTCCCTGATAATTTAGTTACCGCGGGACTTTACCAAGATTGGAAAAGGATATTAGGGGAGGTCTAAGATGACTGAAAAGACTGTAAAAAGACAGTGTGTATACATAGGTTGTCTATTTTATATACATGTAACTTAACATTGGCGACGTTTGATACTTTTTCGGTTTCGGCATAGTTTGTATATCGGTTTTGTTATACATGTACACTTCACCTATCTCAAAGCAAAGCTTACGGTAGGCACCATTGCCTACTTTCTCGTACCAATCGAGACGAAATCATCACATCTGCCCATATTTCCGAGCGGGACTCAGTATTTCAGCCCCGAAATGAGTCCCTCTCTCCACGTACGGCCACAGATACTGGAGAATACGGGATCCCGTCTGCTCTCCCTTAGTCAAGCCAGTAATCGGCGGATTAGTAGTTGGGTCGGTGACGACCAGCGAATACCCGCTGCTGTACGTTGTTGTATTTTTGTAGGACGTTTTGTGTTTTTGCCCGTATCGTCGTCATTGCATGTAGTCTTTTGGAGGCAGTTGAGACAGGCCAGAAATGGCTTTGGCATGTGCTACGGCTCGAGACAGGTGGCACAGGTACTGAGATCGGAAATCTCCGCACAGTGAATATACTGTGCGGAATACAGTGCCCTAGATGTGTAAATACTACATACTTCTTTGATCACTGCCTGAAAATGGACCGACCATATCGTAGCAAAATCTACGGCATTTTCGATACTTACAAGTCCCTGCAAACTGTATGTGAAAGCCTAGGACCTGCTCTCGAACAACGTCTTGACACTGCTCGTTGTGGAGGACTTTCGGGGCTTTCAACGCTAATTCCCGATACGAGGCAGAGTTTAAAAGGTTTTTCGGCCCAGGTATCTGGCACTGGCATTAGCCCCCTATTGAAGCCTGTGTGGAAGCCGCTAGCATCTTGGCTCGCCCCTAAACCCACTGAGCCCGCAGCGCACATGCCCACCCACGGCCCAGAGCAGCGCGCCTGGAAAGCGGCTCCTTCCAAGAACGGCATTTGCCGCCAATCTGCAGGCACTTTCCTCAGCCGTGCCAATCCTCACTCTGCCCAACACCATCTCCTTTTCTTCAGCGGACAGCGATCCAAGACACGACCAAATTGACGACTGTACGCCGATCGACCACGACCTACATTCGACCATTCGACGCTGTCTACGGACCAACGACTGCGACGACCGGCCCTCTCGTCGCTCGGCCGGGGCCCAAGCGATGGCTGCGCTCCAGCCATAGCATCGAGACGCATCGCATCGACACCTCCGATTTCCAGAGTTTGTCACTGGCTCTCCGTTCCTCACTCTGTCCCTCTCTCTCGCTCCCACCTCCCCCTCCCGTCCATCTGCGACACAATGGACGCCATGCGGGCCCCCAAGCGGGCCCACGACGACGATGGCGCGCCAGGCGTGTCGTCGGAGCCAGGATCAGGATCCCATGCATCGTCGGCGCGGACCAAGCAGGCCAAGTTCGACAGCGCGACTGCCTCGTCCTACGCGCCCGACTTCTCCTCCGTCGTCAAGAACAAGCTGCAGTCCTACACCCGCACCGGCCAGGCCTGCGACCGCTGCAAAGTGCGCAAGATCCGCTGCGACGCCCTGCCCGAGGGCTGCTCGCACTGCCTGAGCCAGAACCTCGAGTGCTACGTCACCGACCGCATCTCCGGCCGCACCGAGCGACGCGGCTACCTGCAGGAGCTGGAGCGCGAGAAGACGGCCATGGCGCGGCACATTGAGCAGCTGCAGTCGCTGCTGCAGGACAAGGGCGGCGTCGAGGTGCTGCCGTGGCGGTGGTCGCCGTACGCGCCGGTCTGCCCGCCTGGAATGGCTCTGGACAGCGAGGGGCGTGTTGTGAACGTCAAGGGCGAGGACAGCGAGAGTGCTGACGCCGACAGCAACCACGACGCCGGCGAGGACGGGGCACACGGCGGCGCACAGGACAGGCGGCTGTGGACTTACATGGGCTCTGTCTGGTGGCGGCCGGCGCCAGGCGCCGCCAAGAACACGAATGCAGCCGCCTCCCATTCGGCGACGACCACCTCTCTCGTCTCGGCCGGCCGGGCCGCGTCGACCACCGCCTCCGTCTCGACGCCCAACACGCCCACGTACACATACGCCTACACGCCCGCGCCCGCGTCGCCCACGTCCGCTCTCCAGTCGGGCCCCGTCGACAGCTACCTGGGCGTCTACGCCGACCGAGCGCCGCTCAGTTCCGTCAACGGCACACAGGTCTCCATCCTCGGCACGCTGCTCGACATCGACGCCGCCGACACGGGCCACGAGCCGGAGCCGTCTGCCATCTACCGCGAGCCCACGGGCCTCTACAACCGCTCGCTCAATTCGTTCCTGCGCTCCGCCACGAACATCAACCCGCCGCTGGACAACAGCGTCGAGCTGCCGTCGCGGTCCGACGCGTTTGAGTACTCGGAGTGGTACTTCTTGATGGTCCAGCCGTTTGCGCCCATCCTGCACAAGCCGACCTACCTGACGCTGCTCACGCGCATCTACGACGACCCCAAGTTCACGCCGACGACATCCGAGCTGGTCATTGTGCACATGGTCTTCTCCATCATCTACTTCCAGTACGGCGTGCGCAACCGCGAGGAGCTGGCGCGCCAGATTCACCTGCACGACCTGTCCAACAAGCATTACCACTGGTCCCTCTCCAAGTTCTACTACATTGCCTCGGACTTTTCCGTCACCGCCGTCCAGGCCCTCGTGCTCATCACGCTCTACACGCGCGCCTTCCCCAAGCCGAGCTGCGGCTCGACCGTTGCCATGGCGGCCCTCACCAAGGCCATCGACCTGGGCCTGCACCGCTCGTCCGGCCTCCCCGCCGCGCGCACGACGCTCACCAACGAGATGCGCAAGCGCGCCTGGTGGTGCTCCCTGATGATGGCGGCGACGCTCAACGGCCGGCTGGGCCGGCCCCTCCCCCTTCGCGTCGAAGACTTTGACACGGAGCTGCCCGTGGCCATCAACGACGAGTACCTGACGGAGCAGGGCATCACGGACCCGGCCATGGTCGGCGAGGCCACGTTTCTGGTCGGCCTGCACGCGATGCAGTACACGCCGCTGTACATGGAGATGTTCTCGCACCTCTACGGCGTCCGCCGCGACCCGCGCCGCTACGCGCCCCTCGTGCGCGACCTCGAGGCGCAGTACCACGCCATCCAGGCGCGCCTGCCGCCCGAGCTGCACGTCGACCAGTGCAAGCCCGCGTCGCTCATGTACGCGCTCTATGCGCAGGCCGTGTCGCTCGAGTTCCAGCTGTGCCTGCACCACCCGTCGGCCTGCATGACCACCGACCCGCAGGTCTTTGCCGAGAACACGCGCATCTGCGAGGAGACGGCGCGCACGCTGCTGCGCCACGTCCAGAAGCTGCTGGCGCTCAAGTCGCTCGACACCACCTGGTACCAGATGTCGGTGTACTGCGCCGCCATGTTCTCCATGCTGGCCGCCGCCTGGGAGCGCCGCCGCACGGCCACGGCCGACGACATGGAGCGCCTGCAGGACGAGACGAGCATCTGGCTGTCCATTATTGCCGAGATCGGCCTGCTGACCGGCGCCCGCGACAACGGCCAGCCGTTCAACCGCAAGCTGACGCAGATCTGCGCGCGCACCATTTTCGGCATTCTCCAGGACATGCCCGCGGCGGCGCGGCATGCCGTCATGGCGAGCAACGCGCGCGCCATTCAAGGGCGCGGACGGCCTGTCAATGGCGTGCCGGCGGCTCTGCTGCCGGGACCGACGGCCGGTGGTGGGCCAGCACCGGGGGGCCGGCCCTCGTCCCAGCATGCCAGTTACGACCTCGGCCACGGCCACAGCCACGGCCATGGCCACGGCCACGGCAACGGGCATCACTCACCGCCGAGCAACGTCGACAGTGTGGCGTTGCATCTCGAGACGCAGGCGCGGCTGAAGCTCGAGGGACGCGGCCAGCTGTCGCCCGCGGCCCAGCCGCCTCCGCAGTCGCAGCCACCACCGCCAGCGCAGCAGCAGCAACAGCAGCAGCAGCAGCAACAACAACAACAACACCAACAACAACAAATGCCAGCACACCAACAGCACCCTGCATTCCACCCGTCCATGATCCCGGCCACGACAGACGACTTTGTCACGACGTCGGCCTTGGGCTACGACCAGCACGCACAGCAGCAAGGACCGCAGCCGTCATCGCATGAACAGCATGCGCAGCATGCCCAGCAACAACACCAACACCAACAACAACAGCCCCTCATGTCCTTTACGTCCTCGGCCCTCGGCGCCCCCGCCAACCCCTGGACCAACTGGACCGCGTCCATTGCCGACAGCCAGCAGTCCAACGACGACCGCTTCACGAGCGCCGACGCCCTCTTGGACCTGAGCATGCTGCACCAGCGCCTCGCGCCCGTGGCATCGGTGGCATCGGTGGCATCGGTGCCGCCCATGCACGGTGTCCCCGTGCTCGACGGCAGCACCATCGGCAACGGCGAACCGACAACGAGCGTCGGCATGGCCAACATGATGGTCCCGGTCGGCCCAGGCGTCACGACGCTGGGTCCCGTGGAACCGCAGCAGGCGCAGCCGGCCGACATGAACACGCACTCGGCGCAGTGGCCCCTGATCCTCTTCCAGTAGGATAGGACGAAGAGCGAAATCTAGTGTGCTGGACAGCACTGTACTTTTACAGAGTATTGTTTACCGTTTTGTTTTCATGGAAGGCGTTACAGGGCTACAGCGTGTCTGATCAGGATTATAAGGAGGAAACGTATACTTGGCATAATGGAGTTACGGGTATATATCTTGTCATATTATTGTTTGGACACATTTGTGAATGTCTATTTTGTTTTGAAACGTGTCGGCTGGCCCTGCCAGATATGGACAGCTCTTGCCGAGATGCCAATGATGGTGACGGAGTCCTGTCTGATCCAAATGGGAGGTAATTTCTGGAGCGGCGAGAGGTTGCGGCATCGTCTCGTCTTGTTATCGGATGAACTGTTCATACTCATGGAGTTTGAGCTTGCAGACATCGTGGTCACGTCGGCAGGACATGCCCAAGAGAGCGAGGTTCAGTTCATGGAGCAGTTCATGAAGCCTAATACAATATCAGAGCTTCGAAGCGGAGAGCTGTGTCTGCTAGCATCGCGTTCATGGGATTCGCCGTTCAGAATCTAGGGCCGTTTCGGCCCACTGCGATCCTTCACCCAGGTCTGGCCTGCCGTCAAAAGCAGAAGCCCTTCAGCACCCTTGCTTATGTTGAGAACCTTCCTAAACGGCGCTGTAGCCCGGACGGGGATCAGGGAACACGGTTGGTCCTACTGATAAGGCGCTACTCTGCGATTCGTGGAGAGGACCCCGCAAGAGACCACTTACACGCATGGCGCGATAGAGATACGCACTTTGTCGACCATCGCCATGCTGGTCCCGGCTTTGGACTGCGACGCGTTATGTCTCTAATTCGGCTCGACTTGCCCGTTTCGTCCATGTCGATTGTGGACGGAGAGGCTCTGCTCATTGCTCAATGCTTGATGTGCTTGTAGTTGAAGCGTTGATGGCCTCCTGCGTTGCTTGGAGCTTTTCGTCCTTCCAGGCGCCTTCCCATTCCGTTGTTGCTCGATTGGACACTGTACAAGCAATCCAACATCTCATATTCGCCTCACTGTCTTTGCAGAACCATACGTCTTCCCTGCTGTTACTGCCTTCTGTTATGGTTCCCTTTTTGTCGGGAACGACTCTAACAACACCAGCGATTGATACCAGCCGACTTTGCACAAAGTGCATCGGCAATCGGCCAAGATTCATTTGCCAAGAGATGGCCGTTGCCAAGATATGGACGTTGAAGACCACAACGACATTGGGCCCTTCGACATTGTATGTTGATGGTCAGTCAACGTCCACGGTTGCCTTTCCGGCCACCTCCGATCAGTGCTTCGCACCGTAATGTGTTCCCTTTTTGGACTCACCATGACATTGCGTTTCCCTTTCCACGTTCGTGTCTTCCGTGTACACGACAGCCTTGATAGCTGGGGGCTTATCGTACGAGCCCTGCCTCCTGATATTGTTGTACTCCCCTGCATGCGGCCTAGCAAACGACGGACATCAAGGATGTCAATATCTCCGTCACTGATTGTATTCTTCGAGGCAGTCCCTTTTGTTTTTCGCGCAGGCAACATTCGCACTGAAGCAAACACTATCTAGGATACAGCCTGTGCCGTGTCTGTCGCTTTTCTTCCCCCAATTTCTTCTTTTCTCCCTTCGGCAATGAGGGAGTCGGGACTGTCGTAACAGATACGCCATTTGCTTCTTGTGAATTCGCTTCAGTATCAATGCGCTTCTGCCTTCTGCACCTTACGGCTTGGCTTTGTCCGGTCCTTGGCTTTCCCGACTCTCTGGACGACACTCTATTCTATTTCTTCCATTCGTTTTCTGGCACTCCTTCATACACCCATGCAGATCTCACCGCGAACAGTCTCGGCCAGGCCGATGCCCGACGGATCCGATAAACAGAAGCGGGGCATGGAAAGTCACTTTATGATAACATCCGGTATATGGACGGACAACATTGTCGACTGCCAACTGAATGTAATGGACGTGCGATTGTTTTTTTTCTGTGTCCTTTTTTTTTTTTTTTTTTCTTCCTCTCCTTCGGCCAAGACGAGCCACGCCGAAACAAGCTTTTCTCGCCATTTCTTCTCATCTCTTGTCTCGATCGTCGTCGCTGACGTCTCTTCCCCCACCATGCAATGTTGCATGAACATGGTACGTCGTCCATGACTGGCGCCATCGACAAACATCGACAACGATTGGATGGCGCAGTTCGTTGGACCATCCTTATCTTCACCGTTCTCGCACCATTGCACTACCCCGGGAATTTACTACATAGCCTTATCTAAGTGTATGTCATACTACCATGCAGAGAAGGGTAGCGGATCGTGTATTCGCCGTACTGCCATTCGAAGCGGACTTGACCTTATTCACACCAACAGGAGGCGACACCGGACACGCTCCTCTCCATTTGCCGTTGCGTCTCTCTTCTGGACTCGAAGCTATGTGCGGTGGTCTGTGGGGTAATGGCCGCGTCGAGACGGGGCCTTGATACGTACAGGCCCCAGGGACAGCGACGGCCGTGGGTATTCGGATGACGATGCTGTGGCGTTGATCACTCGCACATGCAGCTTCTGAACCGTGCAGAGTACAAAGTAATTACCTGATTGTCGTAGCATCACCCACCCAGCAGCGTCACCCCTTGTATTTATACCGCCGCCCCCTTTCTTTGTTAGCTGCGGGTTGTTAAAGTGCTGTCTTGCCTGTTGTTTTATGTTGTCCCCGTACTCCTTGTCATTGTCTTATTTTATGTTGTTAGATTTATTTCCTCTCTCCATCCCCAACACCCCCAACCACCATGGCCTCACCCGATGTCGAGGCCCCTGTCGACCCCAAGTTGGCGGCGGCCACCGCATCGGCCGTTGATGCCAGCCTCGCGAGCACCGCCGACGCCGAGCTGCTCGCCACGCTGGGCTACAAACAAGAGCTGAAGCGCAACTTCAGCACGCTCGAGGTCTTTGGCATTGCCTTTTCCATCATGGGCCTGCTGCCGTCGATTGCCAGCACGCTGGCCTTCTCGCTGCCGGCGGGGCCCGGTGGCATGGTCTGGTCGTGGTTCGTGGCCTCGGGCTGCATCTTTGTCGTGGGCCTGGCCATGGCCGACCTGGGCAGCGCCATGCCGACGAGCGGCGGCCTGTACTACTGGACGCACTACTACGCGAGCCCGCGCACGCGCAACTACCTGTCCTTCCTCGTCGGCTACAGCAACAGCCTGGGCCTGATCGGCGGGCTCTGCAGCATCGACTACGGCGGCGCCCTCATGTTCTGCTCGCTGCTTGTCATCCACCGCGACGGCGACTGGGAGGCGTCCAACGGCACGGTCTACGCCGTGTTCCTGGCCATTGTGCTGACGCACGGCGTGCTGGCGTCAGTGCTCAACAAGGTCATGAACAAGCTGCAGACGGTGGCCGTGTGCCTGAACATTGCCCTGATGCTGGCCACCGTCATTGCGCTGCCCGTGGGCCTGAAGCGCGCGGGCGCGGGTACCCACGGCGTCAACGACGGGCGCTTCATCTTCGGGACGCTCGACAACCTCGCCGCGTGGCCCCGCGGCTGGACGTTTATGCTCGCGTGGCTGTCGCCCATCTGGACCATTGGCTCCTTTGACGCCTGCGTGCACATGTCCGAGGAGGCGTCCAACGCCGCCAAGGCCGTGCCGCTGGGCATCCTGTCGTCCATCGGCATGTGCTGGCTGCTGGGCTTTGTGCTCGTCATTGTCATCGCCGCCTGCATCGACCCCGCCATCGACAACGTGCTCGGCAGCGTCTACGGCCAGCCCATGGCCCAGATCTACTACGACGCCCTCGGCAAGAGCGGCACCCTCGGCTTCATGTCGTTTTTGTTCATCGTGCAGTACCTCATGGGCCTGTCCATCCTCGTCGCGGGCTCGCGCCAGGCCTGGGCGTTTTCGCGCGACGGCGCCCTGCCGTTTTCCAGCTACCTCCGCAAGATTGTACGTCTCGTGTCCTCGCTACACTTTTTCTTTCTTTTTTTTTTGTCCTCGCTTCGGTCGCTTCAAACTCCCTTTCCCGTATTCCCTCGTACTCGCAACTAACGCTTCCCAGAGCAAAACGTTCGGCTACATCCCCGTCCGCACCATCTGGGCCTGCGTCTTCGTCGCCGCCGTCCTCGGCCTCCTCTGCCTCATCGCCCCCGCCGCCGCCTCGGCCCTCTTCTCCCTCGCCGTCGCCGGCAACAACCTTGCCTGGGGCACCCCCGTCTTCGCCCGCGTCGTCTGGGGCCAAGCCCGCTTCCGCCCCGGCGCGTTCTACACCGGCCGCTACTCCCTGCCCATTGCCTGGTTCTGCGTCGTGTTTTTGCTCTACGGCATCGTCCTGTCCATGTTCCCCGTCGGCGGGCCCAACCCAGACCCGCAGGCCATGAACTACACCGTGGTCATCAACATGGCCGTCTGGGGCGGCGCCTCGCTCTACTACCTCGTCGACGCGCGCAAGTGGTTCAAGGGGCCCAAGATGACGCTGGGCGAGGGCGAGGGCAACGACGGCATTGTGGGCGGCAGTGTGGGCGACATTGTGGAGATTGCGGGCGTGGGCGTGCCGGTGGCGCCGACGGCGACGGCCGAGAATACGCCGTCGACGGACAAGGAGAAGAGTGGTTGAGGAGGATAGTGGCTGTCCATGGACGAGACAGAAAGGTAGAGTCGATATGTACGCAGCCGACGTGCTCTACAGAACAATTATACAGATAATAGACAATTGAAGACGGTGTTGAGTCTGGTGGCGCGACGGACAGATGTCCATGCACTCTGTACCTGAAGACTTATGTGCCGACTGGATATGCTTCATGGCCTCGCAGTGAGATGCACAAACTCACGGCATTTATATGTGACATGAAATGAAGCTATGACCAGACATTGTCGGTAGTGCACGAAAGATTAGACCAAAAGTGGATGTTTTTGTCCAAATACGCCAAAAGAAGCGAGGCGCGCCGCGGGGGCAAATAAATGGATGTTAGGGAGGTGCACTTTTGCAAAAGTACCGGCCCACGCAGGGACTCTGCACAAGCGCTTGGCTACGGGATTAGTGAAGCAGGAACCGAATTGATTTCGGCGAGCAGAAGGCGTAGAGAGGGCATAGAGAGGGCGTATGTCGTCGATGTCAGACACAAAACGGGGCCAGGACGCCCCAAAAAGGAGAACAATATGAAATGCACGATCGATGCACATCCCTGCTTCTCGGTAGGCTCTGACACCTTCAGATCTGGCAGGCCAGGTTGACCGTTGCATGGTTTCATCCTTGCAGACAAGCGAGCGAACAGACAACACTGCGAGGAACGAACAGTGGCTCTTGGTCTCGTCTGTCTTGGATGGCGATGACGAGAGTTTAGCCATCGGAAGAGGAAGGACGAAGATGACGAAGAAGAGCAAAGTTACGGAACCGTTCTCCGAGAAAGACATACTGACATTGACAAACTTCAATTACAAATCATTCCATGCAGCTGTCAACATTGGGCAGGACGGTTACAACGCAAGGGATGAAGGAGAGGCTGGGCGATGGCGGTTGGGAGGGCGCAAGATACGATGGCTACGAAGCTACGAAGGTAGTATGGAGACGGAATACGACATACAGAGGGTTACGAGAGACATTGACATGCCCCGACGGTTGCAGGAGGTGTTGTCCAAGGGCGTCACAGGCGTTGTAAGGGCAGAATGACGAGGGAGAGACGGACCAGCGGATGTGATAGGCGGAAGAAGTGGAGAGAAATGGCGACGACGACAATCGCTGCCGTATTGGCGCACCGTTCTCACGAATGTCTTTCAGTGACTGACAATAATGTTGCCTGTCTGCCTGTCTGCCTGTCTGGATGTCCTCCTGTCTCCAACATATGAGAGCAGGCGGCGGTTTGTGTGCCCCCTTGTCCGCTCTTCACAAGGTGAAGAACAGATGCCGCCAGGTCGCAGACCGCCATCAACCTGGACACATCGTCTTTCTCGACCCGGTTACGGTTACACTGTTTGGTCCGTAGTCCACTGATCGACTACATCGTACCACAACCCACCGATCCCACCTCCTCCACTGGCCGCCGACTCCACTGGTTGTGATCGTCAAAAGGCTGTGGACTCACCAGAATGCACATCATTTATCCTACCATCCTGCCAACGTATCCATTGCAATAGGTGAGACAGACGACGAGACGACGAGACGACAAGACGACGAGCTAACTTTGCAGAAGCCGTTTGAGTCGTTGTACGACGTCCTTCCTATGCCCATTCACGATCGCCAATGCCTCTGTCCTCGTCTCCGGCTGTGACTGAATCCTCGGCGCCATGGAGATCCAGGCTGCCCAGCCCCGAACGCCCACTTTCAATTTTTCAGCTCTGAACCGTCGCTCGCGCGATGCGACCCTGCAGACCAGAGGCAGTCTATCTTATATTGCGCGTCGGAAACACCCTGGCTTTCGTCTGGTACGTTGGCTGGGCAGGTGTAATGTGGTACCGTAGGCTTGCAGTCAGCCCGCTGTGTCCTTGCGCAGAACTATCGGAAGCGGGTTGCAACCCTGTGATGGGCCAAGACTTTATTTCCAAATACTTGAGCTTGGACCCTGAAGCGATCGAGATATGATGTCTCGACAGTCTTGACTCGACCGCCAAGGCAGAGAATGCAATCCTCTCAAAAGACACGGCGCCGCCGCGTGTCGCCGTTGGGTTGTGGCGGGTGGTCTGGAATGCTGTCTTGAGGGGGTCGGAGCCGTTGTCTTGAATCGAAGGCTCTTTGATTGCAACTTGCGACAGACAACGTCCAGCGGCGCGATGCAATGCAAGCTTGGTGCCCGTAGTGGCATGCCAGCGCTGGACCGTCCCGGGCTAGCCAGACTCCCAGAATTCTAGGCCACTACGCGGCGGAAATGGCGTCCCCGATTGGCCACTGGGCCTTGCTGTAGCGCTAGCCATCAGCCGGCACAACACGCTAACCGCACCAAAATCCCAGGTCAGGCTTTTAGTGTCCAACCAAGCCGGCTGTCGCCACAGGGGACTCAGGCACTTTAGGAGGTCTCCGACGGCGCGCCACTGGCCGAATGAAGGCACTAAATGGGGCGACGGCTGTTTTGTTCCCAGTGACGGAAAGTCCCAATGGACAAGGCAGACGACAATACAACATGCGCACTGAGCGACAACTGTTTGAAGAGCCGCAAATGGACAGCAGGAGTGTGGCACCACGAACTGACTCCATAGAGCAAAGTGTATTACCAAGTAGGTTGTAGGCTGTAGGTGGTCAAATATTTGCGTGATCAGACCTGTAATACGTCGTACTCCGTACGCAAAGTACGACGTGGATCGACTGGGGGGTCCTTCCCAAAACGATGCAAATGCGACCTCGCATCGAGCTGAGAAACAGTACACGGCAGTGGCAAATGAAGAAGGAGCCGCGGGCCTGGGAACACAAACACAACAACACAGACCACACACAATCTCGACAAGGAAAGAGCAGACAGAAGAGCAATGAGAAGAGAACGACCAACACCATCGCCGCAGTACACCTCGCCAAGGAAGGAACCCCCCTGCCATCAACCCACTGGCCCTCCGTACCCCTGTGGGTCGACTGTCCCCGCTCGCACTTGCCCTCTCGCCCATCGCCTTTCATCAGAGACATTGGACGAGAGACATTTGGGCCTCATTGCACCTCCACTTTGTAGTTAGCCCTTTTTTACTGGGGCGTGCCTGCCATCTTTGCCCATTGCAGGGCCTTCGTGCGTCTTGTCGTGGATCGTCTGTTCGTGGGCCTAGGTCTTTCCTTCCATTTTATCTCCTTGCCCTGCTTCGTTGGACGTCGTCGGTTGTCGTTGCTTCTTTTGTCTCCCGTAATTGTTTCTGTCGAGACTCTACTGCTCTCTCTTTTTTGTGCACCGCATCTCTCCTGACAACAATCACCAATTACCCCTGACTCCTTCGACGCCGACAACAAACTCCCGCCGGCGAATTCAAAACAACCCGCCCTCACGGCATGACGACCCTCCCCTGCCGGCTGCAGTGAACGGCCCCCGGAAGCAATGACAAGATGGACTGGGGCATCACGCTGGTTACCGGCCTCGAAAAGCGCCTGGTAAGTAACGACAGACGTCGACAGACCTTGAGTCGCCGGCATCACATCCTTCTCCCGCTCATATACCCAAGTCACACCTCCCTCCAACATACATGCTGACGCTCCCAGAATCAAAGCCAGGACCCTCGGATCGGCTCCGGCCGCGACAACTCTACCGGCGGCACCCTCAGCCACGTCACCTCCTCCGGCACTGACTCCTCCTCCGCTGCCTCCCTCGGCAGCACCTTCGTCCCCGTTCTCGTCTACTCCGGCGTCTGC
The DNA here is from genome assembly GCF_000961545.1 of Sporothrix schenckii 1099-18. Taxonomy (NCBI): domain Eukaryota; kingdom Fungi; phylum Ascomycota; class Sordariomycetes; order Ophiostomatales; family Ophiostomataceae; genus Sporothrix; species Sporothrix schenckii. Next base: position 4,194,869 of record NW_015971142.1, read on the forward strand.
CTCGTCATCTTCTTCGTCTTCCGCCGCAAGTGCCAGCGCGTCTACGCGCCGCGCACCATCTCCAGCATCCGCCGCGCCCCCCTCGTCCCCGTCCCGCCCCTGCCTGACACCTGGTTCACCTGGCTCAAGGACTTTTGGAACATCGACGAGGCCTTCCTCCTCAACAATACCTCCCTCGATGGCTTCTTCTTCCTCCGCTACCTGCGCGTCCTGGCCACCATCTGCTTCGCCGGCTGCATCATTGCATGGCCTGTCTTGCTCTCCGTCAATGCCACCGGCGGCAAGAACCTGAGTCAGCTCGACCTGCTCACCATTGGCGACGTTGCCTCGCCCATCAAGTTCTACGCCCACGTTGCCATTGCCTGGCTCTTTTTCGGCTTCATCCTCTTCATGATCAGCCGCGAATGCATCTACTATATCAACCTGCGCCAGGCGTACCTCATGTCGCCGCGCCATGCCCAGCGTCTGTCGTCCCGCACCGTCCTCTTCACCTGCGTGCCCAAGCGCTTTCTGGACGAGCACCGCGTCCGCAAGCTCTTTGGCGACTCCGTTAAGAATGTGTGGATCCCGCGCAACACCCGCGAACTGGAGCGCCTGGTCGACGAGCGGGAAAAGGCTGCTGTGCGCCTGGAAAAGGCCGAGATCGAGCTGATTCGCAAGGCCAACCGCGCTCGCAAAAAGAAGCACGGCGTGCCCCTTGACCAGCAACTTCCTCCTCCCGTCTCCATGGCCGGCCGGTCGCCGGCCCGGTCCGACACCTCGTCCACCCTCGACTCGACATCCTCATCTGCCTCTGCGGCCTCTGCGGCCTCCGCTGCCTCCTCCGCCTCGTCCTCTTCGCCATCCTCACATTCCTCTCCATCCTCTGCCGCACACTCCCCTCGTCCCTCTACATCTGCACCGGCAGCAGCTCCACTGTCACCACCTCCAAGGGCATCTACTTTACCACAGCAACCGGCCGCAGCGACAACGGCAACAACAGCAGCGACGGTGGCGGCAGCTCCACCACAGCGCTCCTCCTCGTCAGTACGACGGGCATCTGCTGCTTCGACGGGATCAGCATCCCGCGTTCCAACCGAACCGCCACAGCCACCACCCGCCGTTTCAACGTCATCAACCATCAACGTTTTGCAAAACACCCTTTCGCCGGGTCTTATTCATGAAATTCGTGAAATCAACCAAACAAACAAAATCCAAGAGCCGTCACCGGCGGCACGAAAGGCCGACAGGGCCCATGTCACCGACGACATATTGCCCATGGCGCCCGACGACCGCCAAGGGTCCTTCTCAGACGCATCCGGCCCGTCGTCAGCGACGGCTGTTGTCTCCACTGTTCCCCCCATGTCCGAGATTACTGAAATCGAGAGGGCCGTGGAAGGCCCCCCAAACCAGGACAACACCATTGTTGCCAAACCTGCAACGAAAGAGTTCGCCGACGACAACAAGGAGAACAACGACGACGAGGAAAATGAGCAGGATTATATCCACCCTTACGGTTTCAACGACACCCTCCCCGATGTTCGCGGCTCTGTTGCCGCTCAGTGGCTGCCCGTCGACAAACGCCCGGCACATCGCCCGCTGGCCAACTTTGGCCGCCGCGTCGACACCATTCGCTGGACCCGCATGCGCATCAAGTCACTGAACAAGGCCATTGCCAAACTGCGCCGCAAGTTCCGTGCCGGTGACGGCGACCTTATCTCGTCCATGTTTGTCGAGTTCGACACCCAGGCCGCCGCACAGGTCGCCTTCCAGGTCCTCACCCACCACCAGCCGCTGCACATGTCGCCGCGGTTCATCGGCATCCGGCCCGAAGATGTCATCTGGTCGTCTCTCCGCATGCGCTGGTGGGAGCGCATCATGCGCCGCTTCTTGATCATGGGCGCCATTGCGGTCGGCATCGTCTTCTGGTCCATCCCAGCCGCCTTGGTCGGCATAATCTCCAACGTCTCCTTCTTGAGCTCCAACGTCTTTTTCCTGCACTGGATTGCCGATATTCCCAAAGCCATTACTGGCGTCATCGAGGGCCTGCTACCTGCGGTTGCTCTCTCTCTTCTGATGGCGGCTGTTCCGGGAATGCTGCGCATCTGCGCACGCATCGCCGGCCTTCCGTCGTCGCCCATGGTCGAGCTGTACACCCAGCACGCCTACTTTTGCTTCCAGCTCATCCAAGTCTTTCTTATCACCACCTTGACCTCGGCCGCCTCGGCCGCCTTCACGCAGATTTTGGCCGATCCGCTCTCCATCAAGGATCTGCTGTCCACCAACCTGCCCAAGGCCTCCAACTTCTACCTCTCCTACATCACCGTGCAGTGCTTGGCTGGTGGTGCCATTGGCCTGGTCCATTTCTTTGACCTGTTCCGCCACACCGTCCTGAACAAGACCATCCAGCACCCTCGCCGCGCCGTCCGCAACTTCCAGCGTCTCAAGCAGCCGCACTGGGGTGGCATCTTCCCCGTGTATACCAATATGGGTGTCATTGCCATCAGCTACACCTGCATTGCCCCTCTCATTCTCGTCTTTGCGGGCATCGGCATGTGCGTCGTCTACCAGGTGTACAAGTACAACCTTGTCTACGCCTTCGACGGCGATCGCGATAGCAGAGGCCTGCACTACCCGCGCGGCCTCTTGCACCTGATGATTGGCTTGTACCTGGCCGAGGTCTGTCTCATTGGCCTGTTCTCCATCCAGTCTGCCGTAGGCCCCGTCATCCTGATGATCATGTTCCTCGTTTTCACCTTCCTTGTCCACACCTCCCTCAACGACGCTGTCAGCCCGCTGCTGTACAGCCTACCGCGCACTCTGGCCCTCGATGACCAAGACCTGGCGGCCGGCCACGAAGACCTCCGCCGGCAGGCGGAGCGTGAAGCCGCTGAGGCTGCCGCTAGCAGTGCGAACAGCGGCGGTCTGAACGCCGACTACTACAACATTGAGGAGGGCTACGGTGAGGACAACGACTCGGACGACGACCTGCACGCGGGCCCCGTCACAAATCGCGGCATCGACGGTGCCAGTGAACTCATGGGCATGGTCAAGGATTGGGGCCGCGACGCCATCAAGAAGCGCATGAAGACCGAGGTCAAGGCCATGAAGACGGACATTACCTCGTTTAGTGTGTCGCGGTACATCCCTTGGGGGAAAACGACCATAGTCCGCAACGACATCAACAACAACCGCGCTGATCCCAACGCAGCGAGCAACAGCGACGCCGGGCCCCAGGGGGAGCTGGGCGCCGACGGTCAACCCCTGTCCGAAAAGCCCAAGCCCAACTTCTTCACGCGCTGGTTGCACCCGGAGCTGTTCGAGGACTATACCTTTTTGCGGAAGACGTTGGTCCGGGATGAACAGGAAGAGCCCATGGCCTACCCAGCCGACTACACATTTCGCGGCTACTGGCCGCCTGAGATGTGGAAGCCGATTCCCAAGCTGTGGATTCCCCGTGACGACGCCTGCGTCAGTCGCCAGGAGGTTGCGCACACGCGCAAGGTCGTGCCTATTACGGACCGCGGTGCCTGGTTGACGGCCAAGGGCAATGTCGTCGCCGACCTCGACAAGGCGCCCTTTTTGGAGCCCATCTATTTGTATTAACTGACAACGAGCGTATCATTCCGGCGTTGTGTTTTTTTTGGTTATTTTTGCTTACTTTGCGTGGGTAACGGGCGAATTTACATATACCTGTGTTGGATTTTCCACAACTTGATGTTTGATTGATTTTGAAGGACCTTGAAAAAGCAAGGTAAAATACTGTGGATACCTTTTGGGCGGATTATTTGTCGATTTCAAACCCTTTTAATTGCGATTTCTACCTTTGTTAAGTCGTTGGCTAAACAGCAAATCGTTCTACAAATCTTATTTATCTTTTATAATTCTAAGTAGCCTTCCATACTGCTGGATAATGATGTACGTGATTCCATATTAGGAGGGGAAAGACGCTGAAAATTTTCAAAAGTGGCAACAATGTATTACCAGCAAAACCTTGGAGATACAAAGAAAAGTAATGTGGCTTACATCTTGAGGCATCAAATCGTGGTTTGTTCTATGATACTATTGAGCAGCATCTGATGAATTAGAACAGCAGATTCTCTGTTCGTCCTAAACAAGACAGTCAAATTAGGTCAGTAAAATCAGGCCAGTTCAGCGTCGCAGCCATGGTTGTTACCAGCTTGTCTTAAGTATCGCAATGTACGTCGAAAGGCAACAAAGCACGGTAAATGCAAATCAAAGAGTAAGAAAGATAAATAGGACTTATTTTGATCTGTAGGCCTATTTCGGTAATGGCCGAAATTGAGGTTTGTAAGTAGTACACGAAGCTGTGGCAAAACAGGAAAGATGCCGGCCAGCTCTTTGTCTGAAAAAAAATAGGATCCCCTGAGTCTTGATGGGAGGAGATGTTTTAATGTACACAGAACAAAAGGTAAGTTTAATGGTAATCAGTCGTAGGGGGGTATATCGAGCAAAATGAGAACAAAAAATGCAGGCGCAAAAAATAGCAAGAAACCCCCAAGAGATACAGAACGGACGTGCGAGGACAGCAAGACAAGGGATCTTACAAGAAGCGTGACACAAGAATGGCACTCTACAGCGGGGGGACACTGCAGAATTGCCTCTTCCCCGTCAAATCTTCTTGTACCAGTCCACTTGACTCGTTCTCGTCCCGACACAGCCTGTTTCTGCTTTTAATCCGTCTCTTTCCCAGTTCCCGGTTCCATGCAACGCAATAAAAAAACGAGATGAAAAACACAAAAGATAATCATGATCGTGAGAGAGATGTATAGGAGGTTGTCGTGATAGTTTTGAAAGGAAGCGGGTAGAGAGAAAGAATCGCGCTTGCCAGATAGAACACGCCGGTTAGAGGAAACCAACCAAGGGTCAGCAAAGACAAAGCGAGTTCTTTCCGATTCCTGATCTGCCAAGGTGGGTTACAAAGAATGATTGTGAGAGGACGCCGTTGTTTGACAAAGATGAGGGTATCATGAAGACGCCAGTGATGCCAGTATAGCCAGATGATGATGCCCGTGCCGAGGACATGTGTGAATGTGTGCCTTGCCAGAGAATGCTTTGCAATGACCCTTTTACCATGATGACGCCTTGCTGGTTTGAAGACGCCGATGGAATGAAGAGAACAGAAAACAAGCAAACCATACCTCGGGAAAGCCAAGCCGAGAAATGAAAAGCAAAAAGAATACCACGCTCCACGCTGTGCAATGCAGATAGAGATGCCAGATAAGCAAAGACAATATCGTACACACAAGAAAGAGAGACGAGTGGAAGGATGAAACAAACAAAGATGAAACATCCTTTGGAGGTAGTGGTGGATTGGTAATGTGATGTGTGATTCTTGTGGGCTGTGCGTAATCCTATTGTCTTTCTCGTTCATCGACAGCGGCGGACGCGGCAGCTTCCCTGCGACCCCGGAACCGGGTCCGCATGGGTCTGGGCAAGGCAGTCTTCTCGACGCCGAGCCCTGGCCTGCGCCGTCCGCAGCTGCTGGCACGTCTGGTGTTGGTAGAGGAGGAGGCGATGGCGTCGAGGCGGTGGATGCGGCCTTGCCGGGATGAGCGGTCAGAGGCGCGGCCACAAGTAGCAATGATGCCGCTCGGCGCGGCAGGGTGGTGGCGGCCGGCATCAACATGTGCCACAGGCCACGGCCGCGCAGAGGGTGAGACGCTACGGTGACGGTCCCGGAACATAACAGGCAGAGGCGAGGCGGAGCAAGAATCGTTGACAGCGAGGCCCGGCTGCAGCGGGCGACGGTACGGCGACGATGAGTGTGATTTGCCGCTTCCGATGGTGGCATCGGTGGTGTGAGCGGTTGTCGTTGGCGTGGCGGCATTGGCAATGGCTTCAAGTTGGGGTTGATTCTGGTTCTGGTTTTGGTTCGTGACGGGGGTGGGAGGGGTCTTGGACTCGGGGGTGGTGGTATCCACTAACTCCTGCATGGTAGTGGCATAGGCCTCAGCAGGGCTGTGGTGGGGAGACTCCTCTTCAGCGACGTCAGGCTCTGCATCCGACATGGACACGGGTGTGTCGGGGCCAGAGGACTGAGAGGTGTCGTCGTCGAACTGGGAGGGACACTCCTCGTCATCGTCGTCGTCGTTGTCGACGTTGGGGGCAGCATCGCCGTCCTCAATGTCATGGGGGCGATCGCCTTCATTGGAGTCGAAGGACAGTGTGCGGGCGGGAGTGAGAGTGTTGAGACAGTACAGCTGGTGGGACGACGTCTCCATGTCGTCAGAGTATGTCGTCAGGGAGCGAGGCGAGGGAGGGAGGTCGTGGTGAAGAGAGGTGTGGGAGAGGGAATGGGTCATTGCCATCGGCTCTTGGGTGAAGCTGGCATCGTCGAAGAAGGGCTTCACAGCTGCAACGGGCGGCTGACTCTTGGCTTCAATTTCAGTGTTCTGACCCGAGGACGAGGGCGAGGCCTTGTGCCAAGGGTGGCTGCTGGGGAGGTAGGAGGCAAAGTAGCGAACGAGCGAGTCAAGCGACCGCGTCCGAAACAGCTGCAAGGCTTGTTCCCATTGTGTTGTGCCGACGAGATCCGGGTTGGCGATGATTTCGAACGAGGCCGATTCGAGCGACTCGTTCAGCTCGCGAAGGCGTTGATCACGGCGGACGGCGAGCAGATTGTGAAATTCACCGGTAGTCGTAGCCTCGTTGGCAATCTCAAAGACGTCGTGGTGAAAGGCATCGGGATCTTGGATGGTGGACTGGAAGGTGTTGTACTGCTTGTGGAGGGTCGTGAAGAGCGCGTCTCGCTTCATGCCAAACTTCCACGCAGGCCAGGCTATATCAGGATCTTCCATGATGGGTTGAGCGGTGTCGAACGAGGGTACGAGGTGGGTATTTATCGACAAGAGTTTGGTGATGGACGACACGGGGGAGACCGTGTCGACGAAAGTTGATGGTACTGTGATTTCGGAGATTGGAGGGGGGAGGGTTGAGTCGAAGAGGGACAGATCGAATCAGTCGTCGGAAGGGAGAAGTTCGATGATCGTGGGAGTCAAGAGAATCGTGAGAGACGGAGCGGATGAGCGAGAAGGGGACGAGAGATGGAATGAGAGATGAGCCAGGTCCAGAGCGCGTTGTTCATGAACAACGATGGTGACAGTCGTTGCAAGCAGAGCAGGGCATCTACTGCAGAGGTATACCAGCGGCGTGATACATTTTGGCGGTGTTTTTGGTTGTGGCTAGATGGTCAGAGAAGCTGAAAGGCGTGCAAAACGGTGGCTGTCGAGAAAGAGGCGGAAATTGTGGGCGGAATCTACAGTTTCTATGGCTTTGGATGCGATTTTGGGGGCTCTGAGGAGGGAATTGGACTCTGGCTCAAAGAGAGGAGGGGACGAGAGGGGACGGTGATGATGAGGAAGAAGGAGAGTTGCGAGATGCAGTAGCGAGATGGGCGAAATGGGGACAAAACAGAAGGCAACAAAGACTGTTCAGCGGGAGTGGGCGTCGTCTTTCACCATCGCAGGCGCATTGGTGACAACAAAGAGGCAAAGAGGCAAAATTGGGCGGGAAGTGAGGAAACACAGGCCGTAGGGTTGAAAAAGGGCGGGAAAAGTGGGCGATGCGGTCAACACCCAACAAAGGTGGAACGAAGGATTGTTGTGCAAAATGGATCGTTTGGCACCAAAAACGGAATGAGACAAAGTGGCGCTAGAACAAGGTCATCCGAGCCCTGCAACCAATAAAACATCTCTTTCGGTCATATATAAGTGGGTCTGCATGTACGTTGAAATGCAGCTGCGCCTTTCTATGCATGGCGCTAGTGACCCCTGCTAGCCAATGGTGTGCCTGGAATAAAGCGTAGGAATATCTCGCAGCCAATGGGAGCATGGCTGAAACCCCCCAGTCCCGTTTTCTCCCTGCCTCTGCCTGTTTTCGTGAGGTAGGAGTGGGGCATCTGAGAGAGTGTGAAGCAGGGGGACAAACTCTCGTCGGGCACAGCATGCAGGTGTGGGAGGAGGAGGCGCCTTGGGGCAAGGGGTCTGGGGGTGTAGCGAGATATCCGATGGCTGAAGAGGAGAGCCGTCAGCGGAGAGAAACATCCTTTGTACAGTTGTACACAGTAGTTAGTGCGCAAAAAGTCAGTATACACTGTAATACACTGTGTACAGAGAGGCTCACACAAGACAGCCTTATCGCGTTGTACCTCCATCGCCTACGTCTAACATCACCCCTTCCACATGTCACAACTTATTTCTGCCTCAGAATGCATGTATGCCTCACAGGAAGGCAACCTGGCCGGTAGTCCACATGCAAAGTCGACGTGACCAGAGGCCAATGGGCGCAGGGTTTCCTCAGCCTCCACGCCGTGTCTGTGAAGTCACAGACTGTGCAGGGCTGAGATTGGGGGCCATTTGTGCGAGCAATTCGCACCACTTATAACATACACCGTCAGTTACACCGTGCAGCCTCCGACATACACGGCGGCTTCTGTGGCGCGGTTGTCTGGTGGGTGTGGCTCGTGTCTTCCCGCATGCGCCGCTTGCCATGGCGGCCTCTAGGCAGCTGCCGCCCTTTTGCGTCTTGTTTCTCTCGTCCTTATTTCTAACCTCCTTTTTTCCGTCTTCTTACTTTCGTGATATTTTCTGCCTCGTTGAGCGCTTTCTGTGTGGTTCCGCCGTTTCTTGGCTGTGACTCGACTCGGCGAGTTTCGAGGTCGTCTTCCTCGTTCTCTGCTGTCTTTCTTTGCTCTGTTGCGTGGCCTGTATTGGTGTCCTGTTATCCGTCCTGTGGTCCGTCCTGCTGGCTGTCCTGCTCTCTGTTTTTTCTCTTGCCGTCCGTTGTGTTCCATCCCTCTCTGTGGCCTTCTGTGGTCACCTTGAAGCTGAGAAGCGGCCCCTGGCCCTCCTTCCCCAATTTTTGGAAACTCCAATTTTTTGAATCTTATTTTTGGTGTTGTCCTATATGACTCTCTTGTCACATTCTTTTTTAAGTATCTGATTCTCCTTGTTGTTCATTTTTTATTGCCTTGGGTGTTGGTTCGTGACAACATCACCGGGTCTCTTCTCACCTCACGCCGCTCTCTTCCGTTACGGCCTCTTTCGACGCTTGTCATTTTATTTTTGGCCTCTATTTCGCCTTACTGCCTCGTTTCCATCATTTGTTGCCTTCGTATTGTTTCTGTTTGCCCTTGTGCTGCTTTCCGCGTGACGGGCTGCAACTGCTCGTTGTAGCGGTCCTGCCCTATTTGTGTCGGTTTTGCAGACTGTTTGCCGCCTTCCAGCGCCCGAGCAACTCCAGAACAGGCCCCGTCTGCTGGCCGGTCGTGCCTTCCCAGGACAGAAACAGTTGCACCAGGCGGACACTGCAGGCGACCACAACGCGCGCACGACAAAGAGAAATAGGAAAGAACGAAATCGAGCCGATACTTAGGCGTCGCTGTCGACATCGAGGAACTTCATAAAACGGCAGGAACGACCCTCTCTGGCTCCAGACGAGTCGACTTCAGTCGAGCACACTAGCCGTCCGTGTCATTGCTGCCCCCCTTCCCTCTGCTATTATTATTAGAAAGGAAAGAGCGAAAAGGACCCACAGCTGTCCGAAATATCAACCGCCGGCCCTGCCACTTTCCTTCCTTGCATTTCAGGAAACCTTTCCTCCTTCAACCTCAACCACAAACTTTCCGGTTGACGACGACGACGACTGTCCCGGCACCTCGACGCAGCTCCTTTTCTGCAACCCACGGCGCCCGTCACCCTGCCGCTATTCTCGTTTCGGACCTGGCGGCACCGCGCTCACCCAATCGCAAGTCCCTGCCGTCCGACCCCACACCTCCTCCGCCCGGACCGGCCACGAGCGTGTATGTAGATATATGGATATATATATCGGCCGACTGCCCCCCCCCCCCCCCGCTTGACGACTGGTGCCCGAGCCCCCGTTTGACTCTTTTTTGCGTGTTTCCGCCTCTGCTTCTGTGCGGCTTACGTGGCTGGGTTGACCATATATATCTGGTGGCCGCCTGTGTCTGTGCTGTCTTCTGTGCTCTGATTTTTCTATCTTTCTCTTCTCTTCTCTTGCCCTCCCTGCTTCCCCTCCTACTCTAGAGTTGCCTCGCCGTCTCATTCTCCCCGCTGTCTGGCATAACACACCTTGACCACTTCCCCGCCATCCTCGCCGCCGCTCCTGGCTGGCCGCGTTCCGCCTCCATCCCTGACCGTGGCTTTGCCGCCGTGCGCTGCCGCCATGGGTGAAGCGGTGACGCAGTCGTCATCCTCCGCGTTGGACACGGAGGAAAAGACCGAACCATTCCCGTCGTCCGAGTATGCTTCACGCCTGCTCGACATGCGCGTCCAGGAGAGCTTTGCGGCGTCGGGCAGCGCCGGCAACGTCCACCTGGACGAGCTCGTCGTGCCCTCGGACAAGGACATCCGGCTGCTGGTTCGCCCATTGCGCAGCCGCTCCGTCAGCCCCGGCAGCAGCGACAACTGCGAGTGGGTGGCCCTGCGCACCGAGGTAGCCTCGGCTGGCGCCGCGGACCAGCCGCCAGAAACGGTACTGGCCGTCACACAAACATCCAAGGACATCAAGTTCACCGTGCTGAGTGAGCGCCACAGCGACGGCACGCCGATGCCAACCCTCTGGTGCGAGCTGTACTACGACCCTTCGAGCGACAACCAGATTCTGCTCAACAGATGCGACGTGCCGATCAACCTGTCGCGGATCTACCCCGCCATCTCCCCGCCCGCGAGCTCCGATGGCACACCAAGCACACCCGGCACGCCCACAAACGCCAACACTACCACCACCCCTATGATGGTGATGCCGCCCGGGAGCCAGGGCTTCATTCAGGGCATCGAGTATAACATCAACCCGGGCACGATCAAGGCCCTGTCACCAGGCACTTGGCGCATCAAGATGGGCCATACTGAGGTTCTGGACTTTCGGATACTAGAGCGCCGCCGCACACTGTTCAAGGCACTCCCACCACCACCATTACAGAATGACACCCCCGCATCATCAGGCAAGCGCTCGTTTGTTGCCGATGAGGACGACGATGTCGGCCGGCCCGACACACGGCGGCAGAAGACCATTGAGGGTGCGGACATGGCGCCTCCCGTTGGCGGTATCGATGAGGTTAACAAGGAGGCCGTCATTATGTTCCTGCGACCCACGGCTGACCCGCTTGTCTTCCCTCTGCCCACGTCCGCCAAGGGCAACGAGGTCGGGCAGCAGCTCACCGACTCGCACGCTCTGTTGGACATGGAGCGCCAGGACACAGTTGTGGTCCCCGGCAGCTGCGACATCGACTCGTACAAACTGACGAAGCGCGACCCGATCGCGTCGACCTCCCTCTCGACCGTCTTTACGGGCACCATGGAGCACCCCGAAGTACCGCCCGGCAGTGTCATCACAGTCAAAGTCATCAAGACGCGGCCCGCGCCTCTACCGTCCTCGCCGGTCACCAATACGGCGGCGGCGGCTGCGGCTGCCGCGCTGGCCGCGCAGCAGCTGCGCCCGCAGGAGATGGAGCGTGTGGTGGTGCGGCAGGCCGATACGTGGCTGCGCGAGTACCAGTCGCACGAGTACCTGCGGCACGAGAGCATCGTGCGGCTGTACGGCGGCGACGCGCGGTACCTGTCGCTGTACATGGAGCACGTCGACGCCAAGGACCTGAGCAAGAAGGGCGCCTGGCGCGCGTCCAACTCGGACTACTTCACGGGCGACCGGCGGGACGCGCTGCGGATCCTGCGGGACATTTCCGGGGCGCTGCACTACATCCATGGGCGCAACCTCGTGCACAACGACGTCAAGCCCGCCAACATTTTGTACTCGCCCGAGCGGGGCGCCGTGCTGTGCGACTTTGGGCTCTCCACAGACATCAACAGCCCACCCTCAGCCGGCGGCACGCCCTACTACGTGCCCCCCGAGTTCATCGGGCGCAAGCTGCGCGGCCCGCCCAGCGACGTGTGGGCGCTGGGCATCACGATGCTGTATGTGCTGCGCAAGATTGGGTTCCCCGACACGCGCGGCGGGCGCAACCGGCCGAAGCCTCTGTACTGGCAGATTGCCGATGTCAACAAGACGACGGCGCTGTCGACAACAAATGGCGGCGGCAGCAGCAACGCGACGGGAACGCCGTCGGCGGCGATGCAGATGAACATGTGGCTGTCGGAGATCCGGGAGGCCAAGGACAAGCTGGACCGCAGCGAGACGATTGAGCGGCTGACGTACGAGATGCTGGCGCCGAACCCGAACCAGCGAATCACGATGAAGCGGGTGGTGAGCGAGCTGATGAAGGTGGCGGCGTGACGAGTACGAATTGTTCATTTGGTGGGATTTATTTGTTGGCACGACATTTACGGGATTTGTTTGCTTTTGATTTCGTTTTATATCTCTTTTTCTTCTTCTTTTCCATCCTTCTTCCTGGGGAGGCATCCTACGGCTTATATTTTGTTCCGTGTCGGCATTCCTGTATTTTCTGTTCGTTTTGTCCCTTTTGTATTTTCTGTCTTCTCATACCCCTTTTCTGTTTACTTTTACGTCTTTTATGGTTGACGGTCTTTCGATACGTCACTGGTCCCTTGCGACCGTTTGTTTGTCTTTGCTATATTGTTTGATTGTTTCCCTGATTTATTTATCACTGTGTCATTCTGGGTGTTGTTCCCGTTGCACTCCACTTCACTGTTGAGTCCTGCATTTCCCTCTATCATGGCTGTTGTTCTTACCTTTTGTCTTTGCTTTCTATTGGGAACGGCGCATATATGCATGCTGAACGAAGAGGAGACTTGACCTCAAAAGTTATTTGATCTGCACACTTTTGCATTTACGTATCATCCAGTCATTGACAAGTGGCATTGACTCACGGCTTTCACATCATTCAACTCTGCTCTTCGAGGTTATTATCCACCCTTGATATTAATGTCCATCATACATACAACAGCATAGCAAAAAAAAAAACATAGACAACATGGGCATCACGACAGCGCAGAGCGCAAGCAATAAATCCGAGCAACGGCGGTTCCAATCAAGCCAGCATAATACAGTTCATACTTTTTTTTGATACCATCTACACATTACAGTTGGATTTGCTCATTTCGTCACCAAGGGATTACACTTCGATCAGTGCTCCTCTTCGTAGCATCGTTTGTCTCATGCACTCATGCCGTACATAAAGGCCACAGCCAGGGCCACAACCGAGGTCAGCACGGCCTTGTTGACGCCGCTGGCCGCCCCTGCGTTCTTGCCCGTGGTCGTCGTGCTGGCGCTGCCCGCGCTGCCGGACGAGGTGGCCGTTCCGCTGCCGCTGCCGCTGCCGCTACCACCGGACGACGACGTTCCGTTGGCCTGGTCGCCAATGAGCGTGTAGCTCACGCCCGCGTCCGTCGTGCAGTTGGCCCCGCCAAAGTCGGCCACCGAGCTGTTCCGGAAGGTAATGTCGGCGCAGTTGTACAGCGCGCTGCCGCTCTCGCCCAGTGTCACGACCTGGATGGTGGCGCGCTGGCCGTCGGTCGGCGCCAGGCCGGCCGGCAGGTCCAGGTGCGGGATGCACAGGACGCCCTTGCCGGTCTCGTTCCAGAAGCTGGGGGTCAGCGAGTAGTTGAAGTTGGTGACGTTGTCGCCGAGGCCGAGGTTGACAAAGACGTAGGTCCAGGGGTGGTGGAGGTCGAGTGACAGAGAGCCGCCGGTGGTGGGCCAGTCGGTGCGGTTGTCGCCGGCGACGCCCTGGGGCACACCGGCGCAAGGGAAGTCATACTGCGAGTAGCTGTCGTTGTTGAGCGAGTCGGCACGCCAGGTGGGATACTCGATCTGGAAGTGGGCAGAGGCCACGCCGGCAGCGGCGACGAGAGTGGCGATGGAGGCCAGCATGGTGAGTGGTGGATCTTAAGAGGTAGGTGGGTGGAGAAATCAAGAGATGGAGAGGGGATGAGATGGGTGAGGCGATGGAGAAGGCTGGAGAGGTGTGAGACGTGACTGGACAATGGAATCTTTATGTCTGACAAGACAAAAGGAGCAAGACACAAAAAGACGGCAGGAGGTGCATGTGCTTGCTGATGGTTTATATACCCAACTGTTCGCCAAGACGGTCGGACAGCTGAGCTGCCATCGGCGAGAAGATGCAAGGACAAGCTCTCCGACGACCAGAATAGCTTGTGTGGGTTAACGATCCATTCCGCGGCAGCGAGGGAAAAATACGTAAAAGAAACGAATGACTAGCACAGAAGAGTAATATTTGGGTCTACGAGGACGTGCAGGGTAGCAGATGCTGTTGGTCTGCCACAGTTGATATTGCCTCGTTCTCTGTGCCGCCGAGGACCCAATGCTTCACATGCAGCCTTGGCCGGCCAGCGATGTAGGACGAAGTAGTGCGTACGGAGCACAATGACAGAGCATGGCGTAAAACGTACACTAATGCAAAACGGGTCAGACTGATATGGACATCGACCTGGACTTTTGATGGACTGGACGGCAATTAAGGACAAGGAGACGATGAGTAGACCGTGGGGTCGAGGCGTCGAAAGGTACTAACAAAAGTGACAAGAGTGACAAGTGACATGCTCGGTGAAGGAGTGACTAAATAGACAAACAAAACGAAACCAAAAGCACACAATCACACCAAGGAAACAAAAGCTAAAAGAAGCTTAATGGCGGCCGGCAGAGTGAGCATGTTTTTTTTGTCGATGTTTCCTTTTGCAGAAACGTTGGCGCTGTTGCTGCCCCACGGAAGCTCTCCCAAAGCCCTACTCTTACACCCGTCTGGTCCATTGAAGGGTCCGTGGGTTTGGTGGGTTTGTTATGTTGTGCTGGGCCTTGCCATTAATGGGCTTGGCAAAAGGTAGACCTGCATCGGAGTGCATGGAGTTTGCATGGAGATTTGGGGAATTGGGAGGGGAATTTGCGTTCGATGTCCAATGCCAAGACGGCGGACGTAGGAAAAGGCCAAGAAAAGGCTGGGACCGAAGGGCGGCGCGTCTAGTGGTGTGGTCTTTAATTTGCTCAAACGGGCGCAAATGCAACAGCGGCTTGGGGGAAGTCTGGTTTTCTTTTTGAGGAGTTTGTTTGGTTGTCTGGTTGTCTCAAAATATTGTTTCCATGTTGGCGGCGCAGGGGAAGGCTGGAACGAAGAATATTAACTGAATAATTGAACGAACAGAAGCGAGTTGGAAAGAAGACGGAACGGACACCACACTTAAACGAGCAAAGGACCGGACAACACGAGATACTTTCCATGGATACGTCAGAAACAAAAAAGCTACTTCGATGCACATTTGTTGCCACTCCTCCGACACGTGCATTTAGCGGACTTTTAGTGCTTGGAACTGTCAGATGCTT
Source organism: Sporothrix schenckii 1099-18 (assembly GCF_000961545.1). Taxonomy (NCBI): domain Eukaryota; kingdom Fungi; phylum Ascomycota; class Sordariomycetes; order Ophiostomatales; family Ophiostomataceae; genus Sporothrix; species Sporothrix schenckii. The sequence goes on from NW_015971142.1 coordinate 4,210,142, forward strand.
ATCCATATTCTTATTCTTATTTTATCTGGTCTGGGCTTCCAAGTGGCATCTAACATGGAAGTATTCTGTACCAACGGAATTTGACACAATACCAACTTACCAACTGACATGACGCGCAGTTTTGTACGGTTCATGTAGATTGTTTACTAGTTGAGGCTATTTGAGCTTGATACATTGGTTACGTGGAAATTATTTTAAAATTACAGCGTTCAGTAACGTTTTTATTTTGTTTTAAAAAAAAAGTTACATATTTAAGTCTTACACCCTTATTTATGCCTTGTCATAAATCAACAATAAATAAAAATAACCATCTATCTGAAGAAACAAAGCTCATCTATTCCAACACGCCAAGATTGTCTTCATGTCTCCTTCCATTGCTCTTCCTCCTATTCCTCCGTTCCCTCCTTCGCGTCACCCCCTATCATGCCCTTCATGGCTGCCACAAAATCATACGCAGCATCATCGGAGCCAAACATGAGCCCAATGCGTTGGTCCGTCTCCTCGCCTTCCTTGACGGCGCGAGCCAGCATGTCCTTTTCGAATGACTGAAGGAGTGGGCTCAGAGCTGTGATGAAGTCGCCCGTCTCGCCACATGCCCGATACGCCTCGGCCACCGCCTTGGACAGCAGCAGCGCATCCAGCATGGCCTGGTTGACGCCCTCGCCGTTGGGAAGCATCAGGTGCGCGGCATCGCCGACCAGTGTGACGCCCGGCTGCGGCGGCCACGAACAGCCGTGGGGCAGCGTGTAAAAGGGCCGGATATCCAGCGTGCCGTCCGTCCTGTCGGTGGCCGCGTCTTCGTCGCAGGCGGTGGCCACGAGGTCCTGGACGCGCGGGCCGAATGTGGCCAGGAGGTCCTCGTCTCCCAACAGGACCTGCTTGGCGGCGCGCGCTGGCTTGCCGGCCAGACCTCGCGTGGTGGCAAAGGCCTCGTCGGCGACCGTCAGCCACACGTACAATCGGGCCGAGTCGAGGGGCCCGCGCTGGGAGACGACGGCGTGGCGACGGCCGAGGACGCAGTACGAGCCGGAGCCGACGAGCGCGGCCAGGTGCGGGAAGCGGGATGTCAGGTGCGTCACGGTCACGGTCACGCAGTGCATGCCGGTAAAGTGCGGCCGCGTGGCGCTGAGCAGCGCCCGCACCCTGGACCACGCGCCGTCGGCGCCCACCACCAGGTCAAAGGTGTGCGAGCCGTTGTCGCCAAAGTCGAGGGCCGTCGTGCCAGAGGCCGTCTTGTGGGCCGCCGCCAGCCGATGTCCCCAGCGAATGCTGTCTGGCGGCACATGCGTCGCTAGCAGCTTTGACAAGTTGTTGCGGGAAATTTCGGGCCGCTTGCCGCCGCCGTCGGCCGCCATCAGCACCTCGCCCGCCCGGTTGGCAATCAGAAACTGCTGGCTGCACTCGCCCGTCAGCGGACCAAACTCGGCCGTCAGACCACACGCCTCAATGGCATCCAGGCCGGACCCGGGGTGCAGATCGAGCATGCCCGATGGGCGGGCCAGGTCGGCCTCGGTGGGCTGCTTGCGTAGCTCGAAGATGGTGAAGGGGATGTTTTGTCGGTGGAGGAGAACGCCCAGAGTAAGTCCAGCCGGCCCGCCGCCGACAATGGCAATCCGTGGAGGAGGCATGGAAGGGATGTGAAATGTGTAAGAGAATATGGTGATGTGGAGATGTGGTGATGTGGTGACGAGTTGTGTAAGAGGACTGATGATCTTGAGGAAGAGATGAGGACCGAACGGATTGTCGTCTTGAGACAGACTGGTCAGCTTGACCTTTTATACCTATTCGACCTTTTTAGAAAATTGAATTGTCTCTTCCTTCATCATCAGCCTCGCCCGACAGTATATCCTCACCGGAGCCTCACGTCAGTCTCTGTCGGTTGTTGCCTCCTCGGTGGCACACACGCCCGACTGGTAAGCGCTGTAAAATGCCAGTAGAACTCCTGCGAGATAGCGGTTAAGGCGCTGGCATGGATCACTTTTGGTGTTAGTGTCGGGCGTTAGTCGGGCCCGACGAAACCCGCCAATCAGAGGCTGCCCTCGGGCGTCGTTCAGCACTGACATCTCACTCGACAGTGAGTTGACGACAACGTCTCAATGCATTTGAGAAAAGCGCAATATGTGAGAACGAAGGCACATACAACAGCTTCCATGGAGACTGCTCGGCAAAATCACGCTTGTGCACGATGTTCTGAGCGGAAAGTCAAGTAAGAGACAAGGCCATTCCACTGCCCATTTCGCGCGTCTTGTTCACAGCTTGACTGACCGCACGACGTAGATGTGACCGGAAACGTCCCTGTGAAGCATGTGTCCGACTCGACCTGGACTGTGCTTTTCTGCCTCTGCCGCCACGCAACCGGCGGAGACGCCCAAACAAAGCAAACGTCCAGATCCAGGCCCTCGCTGGACAGCTGCGCGAGTATGAAGCCTGGTTTCGCGAGAGAGGCATCGATCCAGAGTCTTTGCCCGTCAATATTCCGCGACAACTTGAGAGCGAACCGTCTGAAAAGAAGCCACTCCCCACAGCACAGTCGACACAGCCAGCGCAGTCGATACAATCGACACCGTCTGGAGCCAGCCCAGGCCGTCTTAGGCTTGCCAACAAGTGTGTCGTCGTTTCTGTCTTCACAATTCTGTCTCGCGTTGCTGACAACAACAGTGTGTTGTGGACTCGAGTCATTGAAGAGGTCAGCAACGAGCAGTGTCCGTCCAGCCGTTCTTGATCACCAACTGACTTTTCATTTAGTTTGAACCCCACGACGACCTAAACATCACCCATGATGGCTCCAGTGACGATGAAGTGGAGGTTCGCTTGAAGGGCACGCCCGGCAACATCGGCGTCGGCCCATCATTCATTTTTGCAAATCGCCGGTCACCGCATGGGTATCGCCCCGAGCATCCTCCTATCGATATATCTTGTCGACTGTGGCAGGTCTACTGCGAGAACGTCGACCCTCTGACCAAGATACTGCATGTGCCCACCGTCAAGCATGCCATGGAGAACGCCTTCCGAGACACGCCCACGGTTCCACGTGCTTTCGAGGCTCTCCTTTTTGCCGTCTACGCGGCGGCCGTAATGTCCCAGCGAGAGGACGACTGCTCCAAGACACTGGGCGAGCCACGATCCGTCCTGCTCCCCCGCTACCTTGCTGCCACTGAGACGGCCCTCATGCGAGCCAATGTGCTCGGCACCACCGATATCATTGTCCTGCAGGCACTCCTCCTCTACCTCCTCGCCGTGCGCGATCTGCACGAGCCACGTGCCGTGTGGACGCTGACCGGCGTGGCCATACGCCTGGCTGAGGGCATGGGGCTGGATCGTGATGGCTTGCGAGAGTCGCCGCCCCTGCCGCCCTTTGATGTTGAGATGCGCCGCCGGCTGTGGTGGCAGCTGCGGGTGCACGACTTTCGCACTGCCGAGCTCTGTGGCCGGCCCAAGTTCCAGGATTTGGACGTGGACAGTACCCTGACAGCAGGATCCACGGCCGCTCTGGCGACACAGTGGCCGGCCAATGTCGATGACGCTGCCCTCGGCCCGGCCATGGCGGGAAGCCCCCTCCCGCCGTTGGGCGAGGCACCGTCTGCCACGGACGCCGTATTTGTCGCCGTCAAGTGCGAGCTGCCGCGGTTCACGGCCGCACGGCTGAGTGCCCTGCGCCGGCAGCAGCTGCCGGGTCCAAGTACGAACCCCTGGCGTTTGTACACCACCAGCGCCCTCGACAACGACTTTGCCGACATTGAAGCCCGCCTCGAGACGCGCTACCTCCGCTACTGCGACCCGTCCAAGCCGCTGCATCTCATGGCTACCCTCATGGCCCGCTGTGCCATCAACATCCTGCGCTTCATGACACGCCATACACGACGGTGGACAGGCCGTGGTGGTGCGGGCGATGCACAAAACAAGGAAGAACGCGCCGTCGTATGGCGTCTCTGTCTGGCCATTCTGGACCAGCAGCACATGCTCCAGTCCAATCCTCACCTGCGCAACTTTGCCTGGCATGCGCCCTTTTTTCAGCAGTGGCACGCCATCATCCACGTGCTGGACACCTTGAGGGCCGAGCCTGGCATCGAGCAGGCAGCCAGGACTTGGGATCTTGTCGAGAAGACGTACACAAACAACCCGGAGATGCTGTCGGGGCAGAGCAACAGACCCATTCACGCCGCCGTTGGCAACCTCTGTCTGAAAGCGTTTGCTCAGCATGAAGCTGTGGCGGCCATGGGCTCCACCGTGCCGGCCTATGTCGTGCAGCTGAGAAAGTCGAGGGAAACGGCGGCAAGGCTGGCTAAAGCACGGGAATCAAAGGCACAACAGACGGTGCAGACAGACAAGAGTAGTAGCATGGTCGACGACCGAACGACGGCAGCAGAAGGCAATGCGCCGACTGGTGATGTCGAGATAGGCAACCTTGACCCCTTGGTCGACATGGACATCGATTCGACAGTCAGTGTGGACTGGAACCAGTGGGACACGTGGCTGGCCGGGGCTGGTGTCTGATGGAATGTCTTTGGCCGCTGTTGTACTTATTCCGTTCAACGACCGCTCTCACGCTACACCGCGTGCTTCTCTGCCAAACTCAGAAGCATGAGATAAAATGGGCAAATAAACCAACGGTTGCTCGAAAGCATGTTTTGCTCGAGTTGCGCGTAGACTAGGCTTGGTGCAGTTGCCGCGATTCCGTTCCGGCGCTTCGTCCACTCAAGAGCGCCAGCTGCTCGGAATCGGAGGCAGTGGCCCCACTCCCCGCACGACTAACACGCTAGATTTCTAATGTTGTGCACGTCTTTCTCATTTCAACACATCGACCTCATGTGTTTTGTCACTCTTTTATTGTACCAACGATCGAGAAACCCCATCTTCTGAGAGGACCCAACATCCACCATGGCCTTCCAGATACCCAAAACACAAAAGGCGGCCGTGATTGAGAACCCGGGCCCCAAGGGCACCATCGTCGTCAAAGACGACGTTCCCGTTTCCGAGCCCGGCCCAAACGAGATTCTCGTGAAGCTCGAGTATTCCGGTCTGTGGTAGGTGTAAGCTCTAGCAAACAGAAACCGTATGACAGCAACGCCTCCTAACACTCGTCAGTCGCTCGGAAATCCGTGCCCTTCTCGCCTGGGGCGTCTACAATCACATCGTCGGCCACGAGGGGATCGGCACTGTCGTCAAGGCCGGCGACGACTTCGGAAAGTCCCTCCTTGGCAGACGCGTCGGCGTCAAGTGGCTCTACAGCGCCTGCGGCAACCCACCGGAGCAGCCCTGCTCCGTCTGCCGCCGCGGGTTCCCCAACAATTGCCCGCGGCAACGCAACACCGGCAAGCACGTCCCCGGCACGCTCCAGCAGTACGTCATTGCTGATGCGCGGTATGTCACCACGCGCATCCCCGCCGGTCTTGCCAGTGAGGCTGCCGCGCCGCTCCTGTGTGCCGGTCTCACCATGATGGGCGGCCTCGCCAAAGTGGACACCCACGTGGCGCCGGCCAGCGGCGGAGAGGACGATAAAGGCGGTATCTGGGTCGTCATTTCGGGTGCGGGTGGCGGTCTGGGCCATCTCGGCGTGCAGCTCGCGTCATCAAATCGCGCCGGACGGTACAATGTCATTGCCATCGACAGTGGCAAGGCAAAACGCGCGCTGAGTCTGGACTCGGGCGCACACCACTTCATCGACTACAAGCAGTCTGACGACGACATCGAGAAGGCCGTCCATGACATCACCGGCGGCGAGGGCGCCCACGCTGTCCTGGTCGTCTCGGGCTCCGAAGACGCGTTCCGCACAGCTCCGCGGCTGGTCCGCAACATGGGCATCATTGTCAGCATTGGCCTGCCACACAACGACTTTACCTTTCCCGTGTCGGCGTCCCTGTGTTCGGCACGGTCGTTGACGGTCACGGGTGTTGCCGTGGACACAGAGCAGCGGATGGAGGAACTTCTCGAGCTGGCGGCCAGTGGCAAAGTCACACCCGCGATCGAGGTCCGGGACTTTGTTGAAACGCCGGCCATCATTGAGCAGCTCCGCACGGACAATGTCACGGGGCGCATTGTTGTCAAGATTCCAGAACAAGCTGTGTAAGCAACTGTCTCTCTGCCTAACAATGGAATTATTAAACGTAAAGCAGATAGAACTTTGTAGTGAAGCCTCACGTTGATGCCTAAAGTCACGTGTTTGTCACGACTCGATCCTTGTTTTTCTGCGGACGGTGTAATGCACAGGCCTCAACGAAATCAACCTGAATTACGACAACTATCCTATGCCCTAGACATTGTTGCCCCGACACTCTGCCGGCGCCCGTTCTGCGCGTTATGGTTGTCATCCGTGATATGCTGCCCACACCCGCCACGGCATCCTATTCCGGCGCGGTCTGGATCCACGTGCGTTCCCCTGTCCTGCGTCGGTCGGCCCGTTTTGTCCCGCTTTGCCAGTAAGCAGCGGCGATAAGAGGACCAACTTTCGTTTCCGGCTGTGCATAAGTGTCTCGCTGGGCGCACTTCACGACAAACGCTGATTCACTTTGCGCTTCTGCACTTTTCCCACCAACAACATCTCAATGGCCGACAAGACCTACAAGGGCAGCTGCTCCTGCGGCGCCGTCCAGATCGAGGTGCAGGGCGGTCCTGCGCATGTGGTGAGTTGGGGTAGGCGGTTGAAGTGTCGCAGGACATGAACTGATTTATTTCCCCTCTCCCCCTCCTTCTTCCCCTCCACCAGGCCCTCTGCCACTGCCGCAATTGCCACAAGACCACGTCGTCGACCTACAGCCTCAATTGGGTCGTGCCCCGGACCAACTTCAAGGTTGTCGCCGGCGAGCCCACGACGTACATTGCCACCGGCGGCAGCGGCAACCCCGTCGAGCGCAAGTTCTGCAACAAGTGCAGCTCGACGCTGTGGACCGAGTCGGCCTCGTTTGCCGGTGTCGTCGTGGTCAAGGCGGGCGTCATGGACGACAATGCCTTTGCCGAGTTCGCGCCGGCCAGCGAGACGTTTACGTCGCGCAAGCCTGGCTGGGTGCCGGTGGTCGAGGGCACTGTGCAGTTTGACGAGGCCTGGAAGGCGCCCGCTGCTAAGGAGTAGGATACGGGCCTATGTGCATTTCGGTTCGAGGAAACGGTTTCGAATGTACCGAATATGAAGACGAGTGAGGATTTTGGAGACACAGTAGGAAGAATGCGCCGGTCGACGTCATCATTTGGAGTGTGGCGTCGTTGGGATATAAGCATTTATGGTCTGAAATGAAGCGTCTAATTTTGTGCAGATGACACATTTCTCCTGGTCGTGTACTTATGATCATCTTGCCTGAGCTACATTTTCCCAAACGTACCACCATACCTCGCAACAGCTCTGCCCTGCGGTCCAACATGTATCCCCTGGTCCACCATTTCGCCAACGCCCAATTTAAATCTGCGCCAGCCCACCGTCCACGGCCACCTCACTGGCCGTCATGAAACTGCTGTCGTCCGACGCCAAAAAGGCCACCGCAGCGGCAATCTCGGACGTCTCGGCCATGCGCCGCAGTGGATTCTGGTCCGCAAAGACCTTTTGGCCCTCCTCGCCCAAAGCAGCCTTGGCCAGGTCGGTGGCCGTGGGTCCGGGCGACACCACGTTGACGCGGATGCCCGTACCGATCAGATCTTCGGCCCAGGTCCGCGCAAAGTTGCGCACGGCAGCCTTGCTGGCGGAGTAGAGACTGAAGTTGGGCGATCCGGTGGTGCCCGCGCTGGATCCGGTCAGAATGATGGAACTGCCCTTGCCCAGGAGCGGCAGGGCCTTCTGGACGGTGAACAGAGTGCCCTTGATGTTCGTCTCCAGCGTGTCGTCGCAGTGCTCGACAGTGATCTCGCCCAGCTTGAGTGGACCGCCGGTGCCGGCGTTGGCCACGACGATGTCGAGCTTGCCACGCTCCTTCTTGATGGTGGCGTAGAGGCGGTCGAGGTCGTCCAGTTTGGCGACGGAGCCCTGGACACCACGAGCCTGAGACCCCAGCGCACTGACGGCCTTGTCGACTACATCCTGGCGGCGGCTAAAGATGTAGACAAACGCACCCTCTTCGACGAAGCGTTGGGCGGTGGCAAACCCGATGCCGGTGGCACCACCCGTGATAACCGCGGTCTTCCCAGAAAGGCGAGGCATAGTGATTAAATGAGAGTTGTTTGTCTTGAAGTTGAGGTTTTGAGGAGTGTCTTCGCATTCAGTTTGTGCTTGTTGTTGAGATGACTAGAACCAGCTGGACAACGACGACATCTACGTCTTATATACGCAGTGGCTCGGACGATTCGTCCTTTCTCCCTGTTGCATATTCATTGTGTACCTTTCTTCTGCCACGTCTCTCATGGTAGATACATTGATTTCCAAGCGAATCGAGCTTCATGCTCTACCCGTTTCCATACAGATTCCTCTCAGATCAATCGAGCGAACGAAGACGCCAAGAATTAGCAATCACAAAACAGAGGATAAACAATATCAAAACGAGCTAGAATCATAAAGACATTCTCTTGTCAATGTATGTAAGTGCGGACGAGTGCGGACAAGCCAAGGGCTGTACTGAAACGGATGGCAAGCCCTCACTCACTTCCGCCGACGTAGCGGCGGAACAGCCACCACCAGTCAGCACAAAAATGACAAACCACCTACACCCACTCCAACTGTTCGTCTCATCAAATATTACTAACATTTCGGTCTACCCGAAAATGTTGGCCAATTAGGTTCTTCCAAATTGGTCCGCCCGACGGCCGATTTCAGACGAATTGGACGGCCATCCTACTAGCATTGACAATTTTCATTATATCTGATGGCAAAAGCATATAGTGGTACATATTACTATCTTGTCTGATCGCTCTCGCCTGCTGCTGTCATTCTTCTATTACCCACAGAGACAAGCTCTTCCCGAATCGCTGACAATATGAGAGAATGTGCACCCGCCGTCCTTCACGTAGCCTTCTCGGCCTTTGTCGCCAACGAGGCAGCCAACTCGCGCCACGTCTTGGCAATGTCCTCCTGTCGATCCTGCCAAATCGTAGCCGTACCTGCCGGCGGAAGACCCAGCGGCTGGCCCCGGGCGCACTTATCAAACACGTCCTTGCCCGGGTACGTCAGGTTCACGGTTTCCTTCAGGGCCAGCATCTTGAGGCCGCCGCCGAGCACCAGCTGCAGCGCCGCCGCCGCATGGACGCCGCCGTGGCCGCCGTACGTCACCACCATAAACGGCTTCCCCCGCCACTCGTTGTACAGATAGTCAATCGCATTCTTGAGGCCCGCGGGGATGCCCCAGTTGTGCTGCGCGGTGACAAAAACAAAGCCGTCCAAGGCTGCGACCTGGCGCGACCAGGCGCGGGTGTGCTCGTGGGTGTAGCCTTCGGCGGTGCCGATATGGGCAGGGATACCCGGCTCGTCCAGAAGCGGGAGGCCGAGGGCGCCGAGGTCAATGGTCTCAAACTCCAGAGCGACGCCACCCGGCGCAGGTGTTTGTTTGAGGTCTTTTTCAATGATGTCGCGAACCCAGGCAACGATCTGAGGGCCGGCACGGACGACACGCGTGGAGCCAGAGATGACACCGACACGGACAGTTTTGGAGACAGTCATGGTGGATGCGGTTGTAAGCACGGCACGAGGCTGAGATGTGACGGCCAATGGCGCGAAATGGGGGTTGTAAGCAAGGCTGCAGGTGGTGCACCCGTGCGTGAGACGGAGTGTGTGTATATGTGTACCTGTCAGAACGAGGCTGACAAGGAAAGCGGGGTCCGAAGAGTGAAGAGATATGACTTGGAGTGGTGATGGAGGTGAGTCTGGCTGCTGTTCTCTTGCTTGGGACCAAAGACAGACTTTGACGCTTTTATATGCCGTCAACGGGGATTCAGAGGCAAGTTGACGACAACACAAACGGTGACTTGGAAGAGTGAATCATGAAATCGCCGCCAGGCCGTGACGCGCTCTTGGAAAAAGCGTGTCTTCTCGAACCGTTATAGCCTGACGGCTTTTGGACTTGGATGACAGCGCCGGTTAGAAGCCGAAGCACCCTGGACAAGTCCGCCACAGCTGTCGAAATTACTCAATACAGCCAACACCAGGCATAGTCGGCCGAATGACTACATCACTAAATTCCGTAATCTCCAGCGGGGTCCAGCGAAGCCCAGTGGGGCGGCAATGGTATCCTCCCAGCCAATCACCAAATGGCTCGAACGGACAATTCGCACGGACTTTTCAGTTATCGCAAAAGTCCGGTCCTCTCTCTTACAAGCCATCTTATCGTCATCAAATGGCCAATGGTCCGTCAACATCAACATTGTTAAGTCATGCTGCCTTTTCATGGATGCCTAGCTATTGCGTTAAGCTTTCCCGAGAACAAACTTTTTTTTTTTTTTGTCAACCAGCACAGCTGTATCATCGACGCGGCATGGTATCTTGAAAGACATCACGCTTACACCCATTCCTTGACCTCATTATGTGCCGCGTCACGTTTGGAGTTATGCATAAAGATATAGGCCCCGAATTTCTTTATATATTATAACCATCTCATCAGTCTCCCTAACTACTTGTTTTCGTCATCTAGGAATGCCCCTGGATGGCCACCGGCTTGTAGGGCTCCTCCAGATACTTTTCCTCCTCCTCAGTCAGCTCCTTGCCCTGCAGCTGCGTCGCCTCTTCCAGCCGTGCGATGCTGCTCAGGCCCACAATGGGACTCGATACGCGTTTGTTGATCCACGCAAGTGCCACCTGTGACATTGTCCACCCGCGCTTGTCGGCAATTTCTTGCACGCGCGTCACAATGGCTTTCTCGGCGTCGCTCAGGCCGTCTCGCGTGGCCGCCTCGCCGCTCGACCGCGTCGTCTGGCCATACTGCGCGAGAGGCCGTGCCAAGTGGCCGCGCGCCAGGGGCGCCCAGGGAATCAGGCCGACCCCCGTCTCGGTGCAGTACCGGTTCATCTCGCGCTCCTCCTCGCGGTACAGCAGGGAGTAGTGGTTCTGCATGGACACGAACTTGGTCCAGCCGTGCAACTCGGCAATGTGCTGCAGGCCCGCAAACTGGTACGTCCACATCGACGACGCCCCAATGTACCGCACCTTGCCGCTCTTCACAAGATCGTGCAGCGCCTCCATGGTCTCCTCGCCGGGCGTGTTGGGGTCGAAGCGGTGGATCTGCAGCAGGTCGATGTAGTCCGTCTCCAGCCGCTTGAGCGACGCCTCGACCTGGTGGAAGATGGCGGCGCGCGACAGACCGCCCTGGTTCACATAGTCCTTGCTCTTCTTGATCGCGTCAGCGTGGAAGATGGTGCGTATCCCGACGTCCTCGGCGACCGTGCTGTAAAGCTTGGTGAAGAGGAGTACCTTGCGCCGGGGAATATTGTACGTCTTCAATGCCTTGGCGATCACACGCTCCGACTCGCCGTTGCTGTACACGTTGGCAGTGTCCCACGTGTTGAGACCGCGGTCGTATGCCGCCTTCAAAATGGGCAGCGACTCCTCTTCGCCGAGCACCCACGGTGCCCAGTCGGGAGTGCCAATCGACATGGCGCCGAGGACCGGCACCGAAATGCGGAGACCACTCTTTCCGAGGCGCTACGAGAGGGAAAGGAACTCGGTCAGAGTCTGATCTGTGGTCGTGAAACTATGATGGCTTGTTATTGCAAAGGCATGCTCACCTTATAGTCGACCTTGGTGGCCTCGACTGAGGCAGTCAGCTTCTCGACAGCGGTCGACATGATGGAGGTTGTTCAGTTGGTTGATCGGTTGTGGGAACGTGTGCTCAGAAGACGACAGGACACAAATGAAACCGGGGTTCCAAAATTTAAGCAAACAAAAGGACTTTCAACTCGACTAAACATGGGGAGCCTTCACCTTTATACAGGATCAAGGTCCGAGAACGGCACATTTGTCATCCGGACATAGGAATGAACAAGTATTGGCGTGGGAGGTATTTTGTATGGTGCCCCCGTTTTCAGTTCCATCTTGGCATCATCTGGCAAGCCGCTTGTCCAAAGCTTGCATGCCCGTGCGGGGCACGCCCGCTCGATGGCGTCGCTCGGCTAATTCGCGTGCCGTTTCGGAGCCATTGCTCGCGGTATGTGGGCGGGGGAGCTTGTCACGTCAGTCAAGCCAAGTCACACGTGCCGCAAAAGAGCGCGCAAAAAAAGTACAGATGTCGGGTCACCAAGGCACTGAGGTGTCGAAAGTGCTGTCAAACCAGAAACTGGCAAGGTCAGTGCGCAGCAATATGCACCAAATAACAATAGAATACCGAGACGAGTCATCAAAGGAGACAACGTTGCAGATAAGCGCCGTTATTAAGGGAGTTAAGCTTTAAATGCCGAAGCCAAAGAAGATTGTTTTACGCGAGGTGTGCCAGAAAACCTCCGACGAAGCAATGCGACCGGCGTGATTGTGAGCCATTGGCTCTAGCAAGGTCGATGTTGATAAGGCGCAAATATATAGAACATATACACTCGTAATCTGGGATAAATATCAAACCTCGACGTCTTATCTGTTTATTTTCAAGTTGAAGCTTTACGTGATGCGTTCGATTCCTTACACTGAGATCTATTAAATCGTTCTAGCACGACGTATATTATCTTCGGCTTGACATTGTAAACGAAAAATGTAACATACAAATAGACTAAAAGCGATGAAATACAAGAAGAGAACAAACCTCAACATACTAGATTTCTTCTCTTAAAAATACCCTATTGTACTTGAAGAAAGCACCATGAAAACGTGCAACGCAACAGGTCATCGGAAGCGTTTTGCTATTGCTGACATAATCCATGCAGTTAGCCGATTTTGACCTCCGAATTCTTCTCAGGCGCTAAACGTGCGCTGTATCTTATCGGCTGTAGCCTGCCACCATTTTGCCATTCTCTTTTGTCAACTCTACCAAACAACATCTCGACACCACTATCACGGCCGACGACAATGGATCCTGGGCGGGCAGCAATGATTGCCGGCGGCAGCAGTCGGCGGTCTCCCGAACGACGCGACCCCACGGGTCCCCGACGCGACAACCGCACTCGCATCGCGAAGCCTTACTCCCCTGGCCCGTTGCATTCCGGCTCCGGCTACAGCTCCGGCTCCAACTCGAGACAGCCGTATCACGGCAACTCGCGCGATTCCCGGTCTCGACTGAGTGAATCTCGAAACAACGGAAGCGGTCCTGGCGACGCGCGTGGCGGCGGAAAGTACATGACGGAAGAGCAGCTCTCGGAGCGGTTCGTCGCGCAAGAAGACTCGTTTGTGCTCAAGCAGTCCAAGAGCAAGGCCGACATTCGCGTGCGCGAGCGGCGGGCCAAGCCAATCGACCTGCTGGCGTTTAACCTGCGCTTCGTCGACGAGGACCACGACACGTTTGACGACAAGGACACGGACGCCGACATTGAGTATCCGCTGCCCGACGCCGTGATTGCATCGGCCGACGACGCCGCCCTCGAAGAGCTGGAGGCGGACATCAAGTCGTTCCGCACGCTCGAAAAGCGGCGGGCGAACCGCCGGTACTGGCAGGCGGTGCTGGTGCTGGTGCGGGCGGCGCGCGACGAGCGGCGGGAGCGGCGACACGGTGCGCAACAACTGCAGCGGCAGGCGTCCGACGTCGTGCTGACGGACGTGGACAAGATTCTGCACACCAAGACGCTGGCCCAGCTCGAAGAGATGGAGAAGAAGATTGAGGCGAAGCTGCGGTCGGACGAGACGCTGGAGACGGACCACTGGGAGCAGATGCTGAAGCGGTTGCACGTGTGGAAGGCCAAGGCCGAGCTGGCGGTGGTCAACGATGCGTCACGGGCGAAGCGCCTGGCGCTGCGGAAAGAGGTGGCAGCAGCACGGGCAGCGGCGGGGGGTGGCGCAGACGACGACAAGGCCGGAATGGAAGAGAAGGACAGCGACGACGGCGAGCCGTCCACTGCCGTGACCAAGACGACAACCGCCGCTTCTGGTGGGGAGGCCCCGCCCCCCGGCACCGAACGCTTCTCGGCGGTCGCCAGCGAAGACTTCTCGCAGGCCACGCGGGCCCTGTACGAGCGCGAGGTCGCGCGCGGCGTCAGCGAGAACGAGGAGATCTTTGCGGCCGAAGAGGTCGTGCCCACGGCGTCGGCACCCAAGTGGTCGGACAAGTACCGGCCGCGCAAGCCGCGCTACTTCAACCGCGTGCAGATGGGCTACGAGTGGAACAAGTACAACCAGACGCACTACGACCACGACAACCCGCCGCCCAAAGTCGTGCAGGGCTACAAGTTCAACATTTTCTACCCGGAGCTCATCGACAAGACCAAGGCACCGACGTACCACATTACGCGCGAAGGCGGGCGGCGCAAGGGCGAGTCCTTTGCGCCCGCGGGAGAGGAGGACACGTGTCTGATCCGGTTCTCGGCGGGCCCGCCATACGAGGACATTGCATTCCGCATCGTCGACCGGGAATGGGACTACAGCGCCAAGCGGGAGCGTGGCTTCCGGAGCGTGTTTGAGAAGGGCATTTTGCAGCTGCACTTTCAGTTCAAGAAGATTTACTACAGGAAGTAGGCAGCGGGCAGCGGAAAGGGAATGTGTAGATTCTATTGTACTTTAGGTCGTTAGGCATTTTTATGATATCCAGCATTACATATACATAGACACAGCGTTTCTTCGTTTAACCGGTTCGTCGTTTTACCTGCACGTCTCCTTTGCATCTAGCGAAACCCACGGCGGATTGCCCAGCTGCTTGACCATGTTGACAATGGGCAAAAAGACACCGTCGGGCGCGTCCGGGCCTCTTTGCGCCAGCTCCGTCACAAACGACCAGTCCTTCCAGTACCAGCCCTCACATTTGTGCGGTTCAAGGTTCTGTACCGTCAGCGTGACGTTCAGCAGTGGGAGTAGTACAAGGAGAAGCCTGGCTCACCTCCGGCTCCTTTGAGTCGTCATCGCGTAGACACAGCACGAAAATTGTAATGTAGTGCTTGTTGTCGGCAGTAAAGATGTCGTTGGTCACGGACAAGATGCCAAGCGGTGTCACTGCCAGCCCAGTCTCCTCCAGAGCTTCACGCTGGGCACAGGCGGATGGATCCTCGCCAAACTCGAGGTGGCCGCCCGGGAACTGCCATTTTCCGGCGCCGTGTGCACCCTTGCGACGACCGAGGACGAATTGGCCGTTGCGGTTCTTGACAATGGCCGCAACGCCGACGCGGGGGTTCGGTGGAGGCTTTGTGGACATGCTGAAGGGTGGGTGGGTGAGTAATGTTTATGTTGATGTTGAGAGAATAAGAAAGAGGATGGTGTGAAGTTGAGGCTGTGACTCTTAAGGAAAGGCCCGTCTTAGTGTAATCGGCGCTGCAGACGGCGCTGTGGGCCCGAGCGAGACGGAGATAAGCGTCAAGAGCCGTCTACTGCCATCTGCGTCGCCAGTTGTGCTCCCCTTGGACAAGGATACCACGACTCTGTCGATTCAAGTGACTTTAGATCTGATTTACTATTTTTGTTTGATTTACACGGTATTCAAGCTGTCTTTTCGTCGCCTGGTCCCCGCGTCTCTGATATGAAATCGTGCCCTCGCACCATTCAGCATGGCCAAAAAGTAATACCGGATATCCTCCTCTGCCGGCATTGTCGCTTCAATGTCAAAGTTCCGCACGAGAGCCACGACGGCCTTGTACACGATCAGCTCGGCCAGGTAGCGCCCTGGACACGTGCGTGCACCGCCGCCCCATGTCAAGTTTATGCGCTCCATCAGCCGCCGTTGCAAGGGATCCAATTCTTCCTTCCTTTGCGCGTCAAGCCATCGGCCGGGTCGAAACTCGTCGGCATCCTGTCCAAAGACTTGGCGGTTGCGGTGCAGCGCAGGAGGGCTGCACCCCACAATCGTACCCGGTGGCAAGACATGCCCGTGCAGTTCGACCGGCGGACCGTCGGGGACCACGCGCGATAACGACATGCCAATTGCTGGGTGGAGCCGCTGTGCCTCTTTGATGCTGGCTGCAGTAAAGGGCACTTTGGCCATGGCATCGCGGGCAGAGCAGATAGTCTTATTGTTCCCCTTGAGCGCGCGCACCTCGTCGGCTACAGTCTGGAACGCGTCCGGGTGCGAGCCAATCATGGCCACGGCCGCAGTCAATGCCGAGCACATGGTCTCGTGGCCCGCGCCAAAGTTTGTAATGGCCATGCGGCGGAGGTAGGTGTCGTTGAAGTCGGGCTTCGTGCGGTGCAGGTCGATGAGGTCGGCCATGAGGTCGCGGTTGGCTGGTTTGGGTGTCGGAGAAGACTGACCAGCCACCTTTCCCTCCTTTTCCGCCTTTTCCGCCTTCTCTGCCGCCTCCGCCGCGGCTCGCTTTGCTTTCCGCACCCTTGCGGCAACACGCTGTCCCAGGCCCGTGAAGAAGTTGCGGAACCCGGCCCGCGTCTCGTAGCCCAGGCGCCATACGGCTGCAAACGGCCGAATCACCCAGCCGCGGCCGCCACACAGAAACTCGGCGACAACGCAACCAGGGAACAGGCCAAACACGCTCTTGCGGCGCCAGTTATAGTAGCTGGCACTGCTCGACCCAAAGTCGGAGTGTGCTGGCAGGAACTTGGGCGACCAGCCCAGGACAACGGCGCCCAAGCATTCGACGGCCACAATGTGCATCCACTCTTTGAGGTCGACTTCGGCGCCGTTCAACGACCGTAGATCGGCAACTGCTCGGTCCAGCACGCCGTCCACAGCCGAGCCAAACTTGGCCACGTTGGTCTCGTGGTAGACAGGGCCGATGAGGCGTCGTTGCTGGCGGTAGCGCTTCATGTCGCGCTCCGACAGCAAGTCCAAGGTGTCGGGAAAGTTGAGCTCGGACGGCTTCCGCCAGTCCATATCGGGGTGGAATAAGACGGTAGATACTGGTTAAGTCAGTTTGCGTTCTAAAAGGGCTGGATAAGGTGTCGCACGTACAGTAAAAGTCAGACTTATCAAAGCCATGGCTGGGGTCTGTTTATTTAGCGGTCGTTCAACAGTATTGCATACTTTAGGGAACTCACTGTATATCACCCGAAAAGCCTCTTGCGAGTCAAACCACACCTCGTTCGGGGCCACGCGCACGGCCGGGCCATATTTCTTGTGCAGCGTCTTCGCCAGCTGCAGCAACCGACCGTTGCGCACTTGGTATGCGTACCAGACGCGAGAAAGGGCAGCAAATCGGGGCCCGGGAATGCTGGCGAGGGCTCCGGTCACGAGCCGGCGCATAGACGAAGCGGCGACGACAATGAATAGGCCCAGCAGCAAGAGGAGCACGGTGGGCATCGTTTGGCAGCCCCGCCGAGAGTCGTGAGTTGTGTGTGTTGGAGAGTCATGAGAGCTGCAAGCGCTGCAGGGCTGTTGATGCTGTAAATTTGGGCTTCGAAAATCGTTATGCAACTAAGCGCACTAAATGCACAGTAATCAAACAGTGCTCACAACCGCGCTAACTGGCGACTGATTCACTGAAGCTAAGCTTCGCAGCCTCGCAGCTATCGCGACACCAATTGGTCATCACCTTCAACCATCCACCATTCACCGCCACCACGTATGGCCGACACATAGCGCACGCCATGGTCCCTTTGTGGCCACTGCAGTACACCGACCGACGCCGTGAAGATGCGCAAGCTCCTCAGCAAGCCGGCGGGCCTGTCGCAGCAGCACCATGACGGCACAGCGAACTCGAATTCAAACTCGAACTCGAACCTAACCTCGAATGCGGGACACCACGATGACGAGCACATGCGATCACAACATAACCAGCACGGCCACCTTCGTGACCGACCGTCGACATCACCCGTGCCGCTGCTCTATCGCCCCAGCGGGCCCCAGGAGGCCGCGTTCCAGGCAGGCGTGCCAATTGCGGCGCTGGACAAATCACCCGACGGCCGTGCCGCCGTGCTGGCCGGCCGCCATGTCCTGAAGACGGTGCGCATCGAGCGTGGCGACAGCACCGACAGCCACGTCTCTATTCGCGAATCGTTTGATCTGCGCACGCTGATCACGGCGCAGGCGTCCCCGCGGGCCAACGCGACGGCGTCGGTCGCCGAGCAGCTGTCGATCCGCGATGTCAAATGGGGCACGGGCCGCAACGACACGCACATCTTCACCGCCTGTCTGCGCGGAAAGATCTTCCAGTACGATCTGTCGCAGCTGGGTGGCAGCAGCGGAAACGCCGGCGGCAGCATTTCCTTCGTCCAGACGCAAGAGGACTCGCGGCAGATCAACGCCCTCGACATCAACCCCTACAAGGACGCATACCTGCTGTCCGGCAGCCAGGACGGCATGGTGCGCTGCTTCGACACGCGGGCCATTGTGGCGTCGCGCCTCGGCCCCACGTTTCGCCCCATGCAGGCCTTCAAGTGCAACGCCGACGTGCGCGCCGTGCAGTGGTCGCCCAAGCAGGGCTTCTACTTCGCCTGCTGCACCGAGCAGGGTGCCGTCATGAAGTGGGACATTCGCAAGCCATCGGCGCCTGTCCTGCGCATCACCGCGCACGAAAAGGCCTGCTCGTCGCTGTCGTGGCACCCGGACGGCGAGCATCTGCTGACCGGCGGTGTCGACAAGGCGTGCCATGTCTGGGACTTTTCCAACACGGCCGACAAGCGGCAGAAGCCCAAATGGACGCTGCATACGCCGGCATCTGTTGCTGCTGCTGCGTGGCGTCCCGGCCAGTGGTCGGCGACGTGCCAAGGGCTGCGGGCCGCCCAGGTCGCCGTGTCCTACGACGTCAGCGGCCCCAAACGGCCGGGCATCAATGCCGCGCACGTCTGGGACCTGGCCCGTCCGACCATACCCTACAAGACTGTCGAGCGCTTCGAGTGCTCGCCGTCGGCCTTGCTGTGGAAGGACCAGGAGTTCCTATGGACCGCCGGCGAGGATGGCCTGTTTTGCCAGAACGACATGGCCTTTGCGCCGCGCGTCATCGACCGCACGGCCGTCTCGACGCTCGCGTTCTCGTCCACTGGCGACGTGCTGACGTTTCTCGATGAGCGACCGCTGCCGTCGCGACCGCGCGTGCTCGCGTCGGTTCACAAGGACTTGCCGTCCGCCACGGCTGCCGCGGCGGCGGCGGCTGCTCTGTCGTCGTCGCACGGCTCCGACCCGACCTCGCCCGCTCCTGCTCTCAGCATCAGCCGCAGCGACTCTGAGGATGATGTCGTGCGTGGTTTCCTCATGCCACGCCGCCGCAACCTGGGCCGCAAGCGGCGTGCCAGCTCCGTCCACCATCTGGGCTCGACTCCGCCGTCGTCGGGTCACCCTGGCTCCGCCAACAGCAACAATAGCCACAACAGTGGTCGAGAGGGTAGCAGCGGCAGCAACAGCAATAATAACAGCAAGACAAGCACCGGCAACAACAGCTTGACCGTCTCACTCGAATACTCGCTGCGCGCCACTGGTGCGTTCCGGCCGCAGCAGATTATGGCCATTGGCCACATCCCCTCGGCCGCGCGCAAGGACGCCTACGGTTACCTCGCCAAAATCTACTTGGAGACGCTGGAAGAGCGACTGCCCGCCTACGTGCGTCATGGCACGGTTGTCCCACTGCCCGACCGCGTGGCGTCCATTCTCGACACATATGCGCGCGCGGCCGAGAACGTCAGCCACTTCCGCCTGGCGCAGGTCTGGCGCATCATTGCGTTTGCCATGGACCTGCTCTTCCGGAAACGCGCGCAGTACCACAAAGAGCGGCGGCTCGAGGGAGCCACCTACCACACGACTAGGTCGTCAGAAACACACCGTCAACACCAACATCAACATCACCACCACCACAACAGCAGTGACAACACGGACAAAATCAAGATTCGTGGCGAGCGGCTGCCCTCGGGCGACCCTTCTGGCAGCACACTCGAGTCCCTCTCATCCTCCGACGACCATGGCACGTCGACGCTCGTGCCGACAGCCAGCAACAGCCGCACACTGCCTGTCCGCTCGCTTCTCGCCGAAGAGATTGAGAGCACCTCCAACATGCCGACGCCCTTGGCGCGGCCAGTGTCCGGCCAGGCGTACCGGGGTGGCGGCGATCACTATCAGCCAGGCACTGACCATCGGTCGGAATCCGCATCCGCTGCCGACGAAAACAGTGCCAGCAGCTACGACAGTGCGAGCAACGGGCTGCCATCCGACATTGAGAGCTTCAATCTACCACCCGCTCGCTACCGAGACTACCTGACCAACCAGCCACGCCGGCGACACCTCGACTCCATGCCCGTCTCGGAGACCAGCCACGACAGCGAAGTGTCACACATATCGAGCATGGAGGGCTACGATTTCTACGATACAGAGGCCATGGCCAGCGCCATCGACGTACCCGGCGCCACAGCCCGGCCGCCGCCCACGAGTCGCCCGTCCATCACGTCGCTCACAGAGCGCTCACCTGTGCGGCCGCCCGACTTTCACCGACAAGACTCGACCGACAGTGCAGGTGGCCGCATCTTTGAAATTTCGCAGGCTTCGGGGCCGGCACTCGACGAGAGAGACCTCATGGGTGCCGGCGGCAGCAGTCTGGCCACGACGACCACCAGCACCTCTGAGGTCCGTGGCCGCAGTGGTCCTAGTGGCCATGGCCAACAGAACGGCAATGGACGCAGCGGACGTAGCGATAACAACGCGCTGGCCGACGAGTCGTTGAGCCGTTCGCGCGGCCGACACGCCGAGAAGCCGAGACACGACAAAGACAAGGACGTGCTGGCGTCGTCGGCTGCCTCATCATCGCGACTATTGCGCCTGAACAGGGCGCTGCTGTCGATGGAGTTTGGCGGCAGCGGGTCCAACCCGACACTCTCCACGCCCGGCGTCACGCGCGACACATACTACCGCACAAATTCGCAAGATACGGAGAGCAGCAGCAACTCGCTCCTGGGCCCACAGGTTCACCCGAAACAGCCGACAAATTCGTTTACCAGCAAGCGGCCGACCCTGCGGCGCAGCGCCTCGTCGCGGCAAGACAATATGAGCGTCGCCACATCCGACCTTCTCCCCATGGCATATGCGGGCAAGGACGGTGAGGACGGCGAGGACGGCGAGGGCGGTGAGGATAAAGGGGATGCCGACGTCGACACCGACCGCCTCACCGACCGCGACTACCTCCCCTGGCCGCACGACCCTCCGTTCCCTTTTCCCACCAAGGACGGCAAGGCCAGTGGTTTTGACCGCAACGCTGCGCTCAACCCCTACGTCATTGTCGAGCGCGCGCTGGCCTTTGAAGTGCGCACGTCTCCGCTGCACGCGTCCGCCATCGTCTTGCTGCTCGGGCCGCTCGTACCCGACGACGTCATCGATCCCCTGCAGGCGCGTTCCATTCTGCGCCAGCACCACGCCCGGCTCATGGGCATGAAGCTCTTTTTGGAGGCCGCCCTGCTGCGCAATCTGTGCGTTCAAGGCTGGCCGTCGACGACGGGTGCTCCGACGAACAACATTGAGCTGTCCAAATGGGGCGTCCACGCCGACTTTGCGTCGATCGTGGCCCCCGCCAAAAAGAATGTCTCGGCCTCGTACATTTGCGTCACCTGCAAGAAGCCCCGCGAAGTCGACCACAACAGCCCCGGCAGCGGAAGCGGCACCGAGTCGCTGTGGCGGTGCGACCGCTGCAAGACCGTCATGGCGCCCTGTGCGGTGTGCGGCCACCGCGACGTGGCGGCAGTGGACAACCTCACGCGCAACAACAGCAGCGACGACAAGAGCAGGACGTCCTCCGGCGGCGCGCTTTCTACGTGGTGGTACTGTGTCGGCTGCAGCCACGGCGGTCACTTGTCGTGTCTCGAAGAGTGGCACGCGCAGGACGCACCGGCCGGCAGCCCCCGTCTCGGGTCGTTCCCACCGTTCCCCGACGCTGGCACGGGCACCGAGTTTTCAGACGGCTGCTGCCCGCTCGACGGGTGCGGCCATGCGTGTCTCCCCGGCCAGTGGCGGACCGAGACAATTGCGCAGCGGAGCGACGAGGTGGCGTCGCGGGCGGCACACCTGCTGCCGTCGGCGGTGGCGGGCAGCAGTACGCCCCAAACCGACAGGGAGCCGGACGATGCTCCCACACCCGACTCGGGCCGGGTCCGCGCGGACGGCCACGAAGTCGGCCAAAGTCGGGCAGTCGACATGGTGCGGGAGTCGCTGCGAGGGCCGGGCGGTGGAGGCAGTCGCTCCAGCGACACAGCTTCTGGCCGCACAATCCTCAGCTCAAGCCCCGGCCGCAGCTCCGTCTTGGCCGGAAGCGGCGGCAGCGGTGCCAACTATCCTTTGCCCATTGAGCCACGCGAACGTGAACGGCGCAAGAGCGTCAAGTTTGCCGGGACAGACGACCGGACTGGGTGAGTGAACAATGATGTCATTTGGAGAGCGACTGCATTTACCGGAACTTGGGGGGTCACGGAGGGTTGTGATTTGTATTCATGTATTTGTATTTCTCATGTGTTGTACGACGTATTTGTATTCTTTTTGTATTGTATGTGTTATCTTTATTTTATGTTTGTTTAGAAGCCAACGCGGTCCTTGATGACTTGATCAAAATTGCCAATTTTTGCCCACTAGTTTACAAATATTCCAGGCGGCGCGAACAGTCGTTGGCGCTGAGAGAAAGGCCTGGCCCAACTGTGAGCAAAAAGCCCTAGCTGCATTACCGCCTTACTCAGTACAGGGAACCGCTGGGCACCTGGCACTGCCCTGTTGTGGCGCTTTGACGGCATAAGATTACAAGCTACCCCACTGAAACAGCTTAATTTGTCATTCGTTGTTCACGACGGGACTGCTGGGGCAAATAGCGTATGGCGAATACACTCTGTTTCGGCTTGTGCAGTAACCGGTCGAGGCTTGTTGGACCGTTTTGACGTTTGACATTCCTACATACGACGTATATAATCCCCCAGACATGCCCGGATTCGCTGGCAATTGAACATCAAGTCAATCAAGACCGAGCTCGCTTCAGCACAAGCAACCAGCGCACTCCAATTCACCTCAACGAATCGCATCCATCACCAACTCACCTTCATGGGCTTCTCGATCCCCTCGTCCCTCGCCCGCCTCTCTACCCGCTTCCGCTCCTCTTTCCACATGTCTGCCGCCGAGCCCTCTGCTGCCGCGGCCGCTGCTGCCGCGCTGGCGTCCAGCGCTCCCGCAGGCGCCCAGAAGGCGACGGTCGCCGCCGGCTGCTTCTGGGGCGTCGAGCATGAGTACCGCAAGCACTTTGAGGGCAAGGGCCTGTACGATGCGCGCGTCGGCTACATTGGCGGCGACGCTGCCAGCCCGTCGTACCGCGCCGTGTGCAGCGGCAACACGGGCCACGCCGAGGCGACCCAAATTACCTTCGACCCGGCGCAAGTCAGCTACCGGCAGCTGCTCGAGTTCTTCTACAAGATGCACGACCCGACCACGCGCAACCAGCAGGGCAACGACCGCGGCACGCAGTACCGCAGCGGCATCTTTTTCCACGACGCCGAGCAGGAGAAGATTGCGCGCGAGGTGACGGCGCAGGCTAACGAGCAGTGGTGGAAGGGCAAGATTATCACCGAAATCCTGCCGGCGAAGCAGTGGTGGGACGCCGAGGACTACCATCAGCTGTACCTGGTGAACAACCCAGACGGCTACGTGTGCGCGAGCCACTACGTGCGGTCGTTTCCCGCACTGAAGTGACGTGCGGACGCGTTGCGAGGCAGAAAGATGGACATGGGAAACTCAGTTGTTTGTTGGTAATCACGAGGAAAATTGAACATATAGACATAATATCACCACAGTATCTTTGCTTGCGTCAGTATGAATTGAATTGAGATTGTTGTACAGCGTCTGTCGACTGCTAAGCTATTCTATCTGGGCCAAAAAAGCTGCTATGCCTTTCCTCCCCTACTTCCGCCGGTTCTGCTGCATCATCAAAATCTGCACCATGCGGATGAAAATGTTCAAGAAGTCCAGCTCCAGCGAGATGCTCTCGTTGACCGGGTCGCGCTTGATCACGCCGCGCTCTGCAAGCCGCGCGTGGTACAGCACCTTCTGCACGTCGTACAGCGTGAAGCCGCCAAACACCGCCAGGCCGCCCCAGAGCCAAATGTTCTCGGTGAAAGCCAGCGTGCGCACCGCCGTCGCCGGGATGATGAGCGGTGCCAGACCCGACGCCAGCACAATGGCACAGCCAGCCAGCAGCGGGCCGCCCAGGTACAGGTACTTCTCCTGCTTGGCCGTGGCACCGACAATCGACAGCGAGCCCATCATGGCGACGGTGTACAGGCCGGCACGGGCCAGCAGAGCGCCGGGGGCGAAGGCCAGGAGGGGGGCGACAAAGGCAGCCTGCGTGGCGTTGAAGGCCGTCCATAGGGCGTACTTGGGCAGGTAGTTATCCGGGTCGATGGCGCGCGTGCCGATCATGGTACCAAAAGACAGTGCCAATCCACCGATGCCGACCGCCCACGGGTTGGCCGTCATGATGCGGAACACAAAGCCCGACTGGATCATGGCGCGCGCCGACATGGCAATGATGCCGACGCCGAGGCCCGTGTGCAGAAAGGTGTTGTTGAGGTACTCGCGCTCAAACAGCGGCATGCCGCCATCCTCGCGCGTCTCCCGGTTGAAGACCATGTTGACGGCCATCAGCGTGCCGCCAAAGATGGCGCCGCCCACCAGCAGCTTACGCATCGGCGACGCCTGGGCCACCGTCTGATGCGTCTGCTGGTAGTACGACCGCGAGGCACCCGCAAGGCGGGTCAGGAGGGAGGCGGCGGGGGTCGAGGAGGTATTTGTCGAGATCTTTTTTCGCGGCGTTGGCGATGGTCGTCCGCGACGTGAAGAAGCTGTTCTTGACGGCCGACTGGTGGAACGCGCGCATACCCAGTGCCGACGGCGACGCTTTGGCGACTTGAGGCGCCAGGCGCCGCAGTGCGGTCGGGCCCATGGCGGGCGGTAAGACGATCATGGTGTGGTTGTGATGGTTTGTTGATGGATGTAGTGATGGCGATGATGAAAGAGGGCAAAATCGCCGTTCAAAAGCAAAAGGCTCCAAATAGGAACTTTCATCAGCGCATATGCTGATGGCAAAGTGGGAAGGCAAACGCCGCAATGACGTGCAGGCCACAAAAGATACAGCAAATTGGCTGCTTAAGTCATCGGCGCTGTTCACGTGCCAAGGACCTGCGGGGTTAACGCGCCGGAAATAGTCCAAACAGGGCTGCTGCTACTGGAATTACAGTGCAAACAGCGCGAAACAGCACGATTGCCGGGAAAAAACGGCATTTTACTGGACTCCCCAAACCGCCAAGACACTGTGCGATTCGATTCACTGCAGGTTCTAGAAGTGTCCACGATGTCGTCGGGTCGTCGGGTCGTCTCGGCGAAGGCCATCGTTGTGGCATGACATGTTTTCAAAATCACCGAAATGAATGACCATTAAACAGTTGGTTTAAAAATTACGAGAATATTTGAATATTTCAGTGTAAAATTAAGTTGAATTCAAGATTAGACGTACCAAAACAAATCGTAATGGGATAAAGAACAGAAAAAAAAATAAAAAAAAAATTCAATGGCAATTAATAAAAATGTAGTCAGAAGAAAAAGGAACAATAAAGTAAAAACAAAATAAGGAACGCAGTCGCTTATTAGATCGTAACGAAATCATACAAATAATCTGTCTACGGTAACGATATGGAGGAAGATGAACTTAAAGAGATTAAAAATAAAAGATATGAAATACCAGTGAAATACTTCGCTTCGACCATGTACATACGTCATTACGAGTTTTGCATTCACATGGCACCGTAGCCTCAAGTGCTGTTTTTTTCTTTGCACCTCCCCTCGCCGCCCAGATTTCCCTCGTTTTGATCCCTTTGATATTTTCACACTGTGAAGCATTCTCACTCATACAAGTGTCAGATTCAGGTTGCTGCGTGACTCTTTTGTCTCTGCTCCGATGCTCTTACCAGTGGCTAGTATGAGGTTGTCGCGCGGGCTGCCAGACAACCCGCGATGGGGCCAAGACAATTCACTGAGAGTGTCCAACGCTGCGGACTGCTGGCTCCCGGGGCACAGACCCAAGAACGAGCAGACGCCGCTTGCCTGGTATCCTGCGATGGTCGGCCAGTATTTCTGTGGCAAAGACTTGTTGCTGTCAGGAAAGGATAATTAATTGACTTATCAAAGATGCCTTTATCTACGAGACCGAGGCTGCCCATGGCAAGCTGTAACTCACTTGGCCGAGCCAGCATTATCGATTATGAACCATAGACAGGATCACCGACGGCAACAGTTCAGAAACAGGACGTCAACCAAGCTGACATTTACCCTCACAAAAGTACTTCATCACAATGGGCGTCGTCCTGTCTCGTTTCCGCCGGCTCGTTGGTCGTCGTTATGCGCCGACCGAGACTGTGCCGGGGCAGTCCATAACTTCCGCCGCCAAGTCCGCCGCGTCGTCCGAGTCAAGATCACCGGAGCCGTCACCACCACCAATTCACATTGCCATTGTCGGAGCCGGCATTGGCGGTCTATCCCTGGCCGTGGGCTGTCTCCGCAACAATGTGACCTTTACCATATACGAGTCCGCCGCGCAGTACAGCGTCATCGGCGCCGGCGTCGGTCTTGGCCCGAACGCCCTCCGGGCCCTGCATCTCATCAGCCCCGAGCTGCGGGCCCTCTACGACACCATTTCCTCGGGCAACCTGTCGGAGGAGAAGCTCCACGTGGCGATGGAGGCCATGTATGCGGAGCCTGGGTTTGGCGAGACGCGCGGATGGACACCTCAACCTTTTGGCGCCAAGTGCTACGAGCGGACCAGCGCACATCGCCGCGACCTGTTGAATATCCTCACCGGCAAAATCCCAGACAATGCCGTGCAGTTCAACAAGCGCGTGACGGACATCCAGCAGCTTGTAAACGAAGGTCGGTGTGTCCTGTCCTTTTCAGACGGCACGAAGGCGACGGCTACGGCTGTCATTGGCTGTGACGGCGTCAAGGGGACCTCGCGCGGATTTGTCTTGGCTCCGGCTGGCTACCCCGGGGAAGTCGCTCCCGTCTTTAGCGGTAAGTACGCCTACCGCTCGATCGTGCCCATGGCCACAGCTCAGGCCGTGCTCGGCGCAGAGTATGCCGGTGATGCCAAGTGCTTCAACGGGCCGGGTGTCAACATCATGACGTATCCCATCTCGTCCGGCACCGAATGCAACATAGTCGCGTGTCGCTTTGTGGATGGGCCGTGGACACACCCGCAGTGGACCCACCGTGTTCCTCTGGAGACGATCCGCACGGATTTCCCCAACGTCGACGATCGTCTCGTCAAGCTCATCGAATGTGCCGAGCCTGTGCAGTGGGCGCTCCACCATCACATCCAGACATCCACATACTACTATGGCCTGCTCTGCCTTCTCGGCGACTCGGCCCACGCCACAACGCCGCACCAGGCCTCGGGCGCCGGTATGAGCATCGAAGACGCCCTGATCCTCTCTCACGTGCTCGGTCGCGTGGATCGCTGGCAGGATCTCGAGGCAGCGTTTGCGGCCTACGATGCGGTGCGGCGGCCACGCGCCCAGGGCGTCGTGCAGACAAGCCAAGAACTGGGCGCCATGTATGCCTGCTCGGACCCGCGTTACGGCGACGACATGGGCAAGATCGTCGAGAACCTCAACGTGCGCTTCCTGTGGATTTGGGAGCACGACTTGACAGCTGACATGGAAACTGTTTGTCAGTTGTTTCGGGAAAAGAAGGAAAGCCAGGAGAAGCTGTCAAAGGGCAGAGGCGACTTGTAAATAACATTAGAATTGAATAGCTGTCCACGTCCCGGAAAGCCTTACAATGTGTTTTATTGTGTATGTATGCAAGGGAAGATGTTGTCATGTAATATTTCACGGTACTTTTTCAAGGCGGTTGATCTCAGTAATTAAAGTATCTGAGAAATGCTACTGTCTACGTAATTGTGGCAGCTATCAATTTGTACCCGTGACACTGATTCTGGTCGAAATGGACGAACCCATCACCTGTGGCGCTACATGCCACAACGTCTACTGACGCCTTTTCCAGAAAGCGAGAACACCCCCCCTTTCGCGGATAGCTTGCCCTTTGAGCATGAACGGAAGGATGCACAGCGGAAAGAAGGCAACCGGCAACAGGGCATACACAATGTAGGGTACCTTGGCACCGCCCTTCTTGGCGATCCAGAGCGGCGTGAAAAAGGGCGGCGGGAAGCACATGAGGTTCAGGAAGAACTGGAAGACGATGGTACACTCGACCGCACGGTCCCGGTAGCACTCGGTCATGTACGCAAGAAGCACGGTGACGACAATCTCCTGGCCAAACACAAAAAGGCCCAGCCCGACGAGGGGCACTGCCCACTGCGACGTCTGCACGTATTCGAGCGTGAAGCCGTAGACAAGCAGGCCTGCAAACGTGGTGAAGAGGCCGGAGAGGAACAGCTTGAGCAGCTTCTCGGGCACCCACGCGACGCCGCTGCGCAGACTGCGCTTGGCGGTCATGTCACAGAGCGGACCGGCACAGACCTCGCCGAGGGAGGAGCCAATCAGGCCGGCGAAGAAGCAGTAGCCCACCTGGGCGACGGAAAAATCGAACCGCGTGCCAGAGCCAAAGTTGAGACTGAGGCCGGCCGTGTTGGCCACCTCGGTCATGATGCAAGTAGAGGCCCAGAAGCACGGCAGAACGACGGCGGGGTATGCGAACATGGAGAACGGCATGCGGAACGTGGCAGCCCATGTCTCGCCCGGTGCAGGCTTTGGGGTGCGGAAACCAAGGCGGCGGTACAACGTCGCTTTGGCCTCGGGGGGCTCGGCAGCAGCGACGTCCTTGTCGTAGATGGTTTCCGGCACGAGAAGGCACTGCAAAACCAGCTGCACGGCGTAGCAGATGGCGGCAATGTACATGGCCCAGCGCCAGCCGAGGTGCTTGTTCTGCTGGATTGCACCACCTGCCACACCGCCAATGTACGGAGCAACCACAAAGAGCATGCCGTTCAGCCCCAGACGGGTGCCTTTTTCGTGCAAGAAGAACATGTCAGAAATGGCCGCCGTGCTGATGCAGAGACCTGCGCTGCCACCAAAGCCCATCAGCATGCGGCAGCCAAGCGCCTGCGAGTACGACTGGGCACGGCCGACGCCAATGGCGGCCAACAACGCGACCAAGTGGCTGGCTAGCAAGACCGGGCGACGACCGAGGCGGTGACTGAGCGGGATCCACAAGAACGGGGCGAAGGCGTAGAGCACCGACGGGGCGGACCCAATGTACGAAGCCGTAGACGCAGCTGTGCCGAACTGGGCGGCGAGCGTGTGGGCACCAGGGGCCTAAAGGTACAGTAAGCCACCAGTGTTAGGCACGGCATGTTAGACGACAAAAATAGAGTGTCATCCGGGGTGCTGTGACGCACAATGACGGTATTGGAAAACTTGATGATCAGTGACTCCATGGCCAGCACGACAAGGGCGGCATGTTTGCGGAGCGGGCTCCAGTTCTGTGTGTTACAGGTAAGGAGACGCCGTGTTAGTTTCTCGGGTCCCTGGCTCCGGCAAACTGAAAGCAGTTGGAGTTGTGATTTGGCCTCTTACCAGCGGGTCTTCTGGGTCATCGCTGGGCTGTGGATGCAGCGGGATGCCGTCCTTGGTGGCCTTGAGGAACACGGGCTCTGGCTTGTCGTGCTTCTCGGAGCGAAAGTCCTCGGAGGAGGGCTGCTCCTGGATATCTATGGCTCCGGGTTGGCCCATTTTCTGGTCGACAGGTAACAAAGACTCAGGTGGTGAACATAAAAAAAAGTAGAGGATCCCAAAACTTTGTGCGCATGGAATCCGTGTCCAACTACTCATATTTACCCCAGACATCACTCGACATGGCCTCCTTTATATCATCATCGCTGTGCCCTCATCCTGTCAAGGTTGTGTCGCCGACCTTGACTTGACTTGCTGGTCCAGATACCAAACAGGTGCAGCATTGATAACGGTACGCTCCCCCCCGCCGTCGCTGGAGGTTTAGTGCAGCCGTAAAGACACCTAGATGCCCTGTCGACCTGCCGTCCAGGCGCTAAGCCCCGCTGTAAGTGGAGCGCGGATGACAGGCAAGCCGCGGCGATATCAGCAAACAGCGGCAAACGCCCAGCAGACCGGTAACAAAACCACTAAATGTGCGCTAAAGTAGCCAAATGCGATAAATGAGGAGACAACGGATGACGGCAAACAGGCAAGCTATCTCGCGTGGCTGTTGATATATGGATCCCGTCTTCCGAGCCTCCCTTCTGGGGACAAGCAATCTAGAGACCTCCAATTTACCATTTGCACTCTGAATGTCTTCCATGAACAACCTGGGGAAGCAGGGGACTGGCAGGTGGAATCGACAGACTGGGAACCATTGAACCAGGTCGTCCCTTTATGCCAAGCAACA
Source organism: Sporothrix schenckii 1099-18 (assembly GCF_000961545.1). NCBI lineage: Eukaryota > Fungi > Ascomycota > Sordariomycetes > Ophiostomatales > Ophiostomataceae > Sporothrix > Sporothrix schenckii. The sequence goes on from NW_015971142.1 coordinate 4,240,411, forward strand.
GTTGGCGAAGTACAACGAAGTTGACTGCGTCGTGCCGCAGTCCTAACCCCATCCCACCATGAGCACTGTCGGCTCGACATTGACGAACCGCAAGAGCCGGCGCGTGCCTGCCGAGCTGCGGCAGCGCACCGAGAACAGCTGTGACCGCTGCAAGACGCGCAAGCACAAATGCCGCCGCATTACGGGCGCCGACTCGGACCGCTGCTGCCACTGCGAAAAGTACGGCTATGAATGCATCGTCACCAAACCACGCAAACCCCGTTTGCCACCGGCAGCAGCCGCGGCCGCGGCTGCTGCCACCGCGACCGGTGTGCTTGTCGAAGCGTACAGTGCGCGCATGGAGGCCATGGAGGAGCTGATCAAGGGGCTGGTGCCAGAGGCCGACGTTACGAGTCTCGCGAGCCTTCATTGCGTGGGAAGGGAGCTGGGGATCCCGCTGTCGTCCGATGCGTCACAGAATCACAGTCCAGAGCTGACGAATGCTCAAGACCACGATGCATCAACGACCAACACACTCCATGATTCGATGTTCGAGCCAGCAGGTTCTGGGATGCGACGAACACCCAGACGAACACAGCCGTTGCCTGGCACAGTCACAAGCGCGTTTTATACGTCGCCACCACCCTCGTCGCCTGCCATGTCGTCCACGTCGAGCAACCACAGCGAAGCCCTCGTCCAGGATCGCCAAGGCCAGCAACAGTACATTGGCCAGGCCAGTTCATACTACTTCCAGATCCACCTACAGACTTTGGTGGGTGGAGGTCGCAGCGCAGATGCCGGCCAAATGCAGCTGTTTGGCCCCAATCCGGTCGACAAGAAGGACGTTCTCCTGCAACAGCACGGGGCAGCGGCATCACATGCCATGCGAGACGCAACGACATCGCCAGAGGCTGTTGCGGAATTGGCTATGGAAGATATGACAGATCTCCACCCGCCAGCCAATCGAGGAGTCCGGCGTTTGTCGTCAGGTCGCTGTGGTGCCGTGCAACCAGCAGCTGCAGCAGCCGTTGCAGCAGGAATGGAGCTGCTGTCAGGGCCCCAGTCAACCGAGGTGCTCTCCAGCGTCCATGCGTTCTTCGAGCACGTCAACACCGACTTCCCCGTTCTGCATGAAGTCTCATTTTTGGAGACGCTGGATTTTGTCATGAAAACAAAGACGCAATCCAGCCCAGGGACACCCCGAAGGGCATCTCTTGACCGGGTTTGGCTGTGTACCTTGTACTGTGTCATGATTCTTGGGCGGTTGCACTTATCACTCGCCACTCCCACCACCCATAGCCCTACGGACGATGACCCCGATGAGCTGTGGCTCTGGGCTCAGATTGAGGCCCTTCTGCCCACAGTCCTCTTCACCTCCAGCCTCGCCTCCATCCAAGCCCTCTTGCTCGCCAGCCTGCATCTGCACAACACGAATTCACGCGACGTCTGCTGGACATTGACGGGTGCCGCTCTGCGTCTGGGCTATGCCATTGGCCTCCATCGCCCTGGCCTCGTCGACAACGATACGACGGCCGCCTCCACCCCGCCGCGTCTTCGTGCCATGCGGAAAACGATTTGGTGGACACTGTACGCCTTTGAGCAGCTGCAGGTGTCGTCGCATGACCGACCCAGCGCCGTGGTGAACCGGCATGTGCAGCCTTTGCCGCCGCCCAGTACGGCGGGATACGGACACACCGAGCACGCCAGCCGCCTGACGCTTTTACTGGGACGGGCCAACGCCATGCCCGAAACCGTACGGACAAACTACGGCGGACCCCTAGCGCCGGCGGTCGCTCTCCTCCGTGACCTGACGCGGTGGCACGCAGCACTTCCGGCTCACCTATGCACCGACGCCGTGCGATATGCGCCGCCGGGCATCCAACGTGCTATTTTGCTTCTGCACATCCAGTACCACTACACCGTGTGCCTCGTGGCGCGCCATGCCTTGCTGTCCCGCTACACGTCGTTGCAGAAGGGAGGACCGAGGTCGGACTCCCTGTTTGGACACGAGGGCAGCATGCCCAGCGACAGCGTCACAGAACTTGCTCTCTCGAGCCCCTGCTCGGCCACGTCCATTGCGGATGCCTGCCAGGACTCGGGTCGGGTGGCCGTCGTCTTGCTGCTCCAACTCGCCGAGCTCGGCCAGTTCAATGCACGGACCGGACTGGATGTGTACTATCTGTACTCGGCCACATTGGTTCTCGTTTTGAGCCTCATATGCGACACGGCGCAGCGAAAAGTATCCGCCGCTTCGGAGACCCGAAGCCTCTTCCAAAAGTCTGCCGACCTCGCACGGAAGCACCGCGACGAGCGCCAGACGCCAGGCACGATGCGGCGGTGGCTGGGCATTATTGGCGATTTGTATGGCGGTGTGGCATCCAAAAGCAGCGGATCGGTACAGCCACAGACAACATCGTCCGCAAAAGCGTCACGAGACAGCGGCAGCAAGCGCAACTCTTGTGTGGTACAGCAGCCGAGCGATGATCCCGTTCTGCCCCGTGTTCAAATGCAGCATCATACAACGAATGCTTCTGCCTCTCGTTTAGAGCGAGGGTCTCTCCGACCCGACGTGGCTGCTGTTCCCAATACGCTCCTCCCTGGGCCATACGGTGGCAGTCATGACTTTATTCCACCCGCACCAGAGGTGCAGCCAGCCGCCGCCACTCTTGCATCCGAATTGGAACTTGATGTGGCGGCCTTTTCCGAGGGAAGAATGGACATGTACGATGGACGCGCCGACTTTATCAACCCGCCCGCCATCCCACCTCTGGTGCTCGAATTCTTCAACACCAACAACACCAGCAACGCTATCGAAAGCACATTTGGAACTGGTACGGCGGATTGGAGCTTTGACTACTATATCTCAGGCATGTCTGCCGATTCACAAAATGTGCCGTGGTAGATGTATATCACATCATCGTGCAATCTCTAGATTGGACAATTTACTATATAATGATTATATGTTGTTCCTGTTTGAACCCAACCACGGAGTGGACATATTTGGCCACATTGGTCTATTTGGTCTCTGCAGCCGCAGCCGTCTTGGCAAATTCAACAATGGCAGGCATGTCCTCCATGAGCGTGGCGTGAGTCGGCTTCCAGCCCAGCGTCTCCTGCGTGACCTGGCTGGACACGACATTGTCGGATTTGCACGGGAGGGCAAACCAGTTGAAGTGCGCATCTACCGCGTCACCCTCGAGGCTCTCGATAGGCAGACCCAGCTGCTTACCAATGGCCGTGGCAATGTCCTTGACCACCACGCCCTGTTCGACGGACGCGTGGAAGACCGAGCCAGGCTCGGCCTTTTCGGCAGCCAGGCGGTACAGCTGGGCCGCGTCGTCACGATGGCCGGCTGCCCAGCGGTTTTGGCCGTCACCGACGTACACCGACTTGCCGGTCTGGATAGCAACGGACGTCAGGTGACCCGCGAACCCAGACACGCCACCTGGGCCGTGTGTCACCGGAGGGAGTCGAACGACACTGGCGCGCAGGCCGCCGTTCTCCTTCTTAGCAAAGTCGAGGCAGACCTTCTCAGAGGGGCCGCGGGCAGCTGCCAGCGGGCTGGCTGTTTGGAAGGGGCTGGCTTCGGTGAGCACCTCGCCGCGCTTGCTGGAGGCAAGGAGCATGGTGCCGCTTGTCATGACGAGCGAGCGCTGCGCGCCGCCGCCCGCCTTGACGAGGCCATTGCCGAGCGCCGTGATGGCGGCCCGGTCCGTGGCGCAGGCCTCGACAAACTTGGAAAAGTCGTGGACAAACGCCAGGTGGACAGCGGCATCCACCGTGGCGGCCGTCGCTTCGAGAAGAGCAACGTCCTCAATGGTCCCGTTCACAGCCTCAGCGCCGACGGCCTTGAGCTGCTCGACACCCTTTTCGCTGCGCGTGAGGCCAACGACCGAGTGGCCGGCCGACAGGAATTCCTTGACGACGGACGAGCCAACAAAGCCCGTCGATCCAGTGACGAAGACACGCATTTTGACGTTGGTGGTGAAACTTGATATGTTTGAGAGGAACAGTGTTGTTGAGGGCAAAGAGTATGGGAGAGAGGTGACAGGATTGTGGAAAGATTCTACCCCAGCCAGCCATAACTGCATGCCTTGTTATATACCTTTCTGTTCTTTGTACGTCGGCATTTGAAGATGTCCGCTGTCCGTGAATGCGTAGCGCCTGTGCCCTGCTTGTGGCAGCACGGAGTACAAAATACAGCTTAGTGATGCCGTTGCTGGTCTATGTAAGTGAGTGGTGGTCCATGGAGATCCAAGGTGGGTCCGCAACGTCGTGCCCCAGCCAATCAGGTGCGGCTCGACCCGAGATGAGGAAAGAGGGTGGGTCCAGTCAGAAGTCCGACCGCGACCTTAGAATTGCCGCCCCGGTCTTGGCCCGGACTTAGGAGGACCAAGAACGGAATTATCGACTGGCGGTTCCAGCTGAGCTGATTACGAAAACATCGTCTCTCCCTGCGGTCTGTCTCAAACATGACGACGTACACACCGTACACAGACACGCATACGCGCAAGAACACGCACATACTCTCGTATTCTCTCTCATTCTCCGTCGACCGCTTTTCGCTCTCTCTCGCAGTGCAAGGCAGCCCCTTAGCATGTCGACAGTAGCAGTTCGGGCAAATCCGCATTTATTTACCCGGCGCAAATCCCGCTTTGGCTGCCGCAACTGCAAGCTCCGCAAGGTCAAGGTTGGTAATCATTGTCCCCCGTTCCGTTGTTTTTTCTACGTATCAACCCCCCCTCCACAGCCCGCTAACAGCCCCAGTGCGATGAGACGCGGCCACACTGCACGAAATGCAGCAAGTACGGTGTCCTGTGCAACTTCACTCTTACGATTCCAGACTTGCAGCCCATATCCGAGAAGAGAAGCGGCCCAAGCAAGCACCAGCTGGCTGAGATTGTAGGGGACGCAGGAGAGGCATCAACTGCAGAAAAGCCGAGTCCCACGTCCAACAACACGGAACACGCACTGCAACTCCGCCGACGACCGCGCCCGACCATCCGAAGTGCGCCCAGCAATGGCATCTGGGCCAGCGATGGTCACACGCAATACATGCTCGACACACAGGACTGTGTCCTCTTTACCAAGTTCCGTAGCCGGACTCTCTACTCGCTCGGCGGACAAGCCATGGTAGACATCTACGAGAACTACATGCTCGAAAAATGCTTTGCACACCCATTTCTCATGCACGGCACGCTCGCCGTCGCTGCCGTGCACGACCGCTATCTCTTCGACGAGCAGAGCAGCACGTCCGTCGTTCCATACGGGCCAAGCAGGCCAAGGACACGGGCCGGTCGTGAGCTTTTCCACGTCGCCCGTTGCACGTCGCTCTTCAACGACTGGCTCAGCCAGCCCATGACCGAGGACCGCAAGGACCCGATCTGGTCGGGCGCCGGTATGCTGTCCATCCTCACGTTTGCATCCTCGACAGCAAGGAGACCCGAGGATGCGTGGCCGCTGGGTCCGCCGGAGCCGTCCTCCGACCTCGAGTGGTTGCGGCTGGGCGCCGGCAAGATGACGCTGTGGCATATGCTCAATCCGATGCGCGAGGGCAGTGTGTTTCGGCCCATGTTTCAGGTGCTCGGCGACCCGCACGGGAAAACGTCGCCAGTGCCGCGCGTGGGCAACGAGGGCTTGCTGCCGGACCTGGCCCGGATCTGTGGCATCGACGAGTACTCGACACGCGAAACCAACCCATACTTTGTCGTGGCCCATTCGTTGTCACGACTCCTGTCGCTCTCTTACGACAACGCCTCTCTCGGCAAAGTCCTCATGGTGGCCGGCAAGATGCACGACGCTTTTGAAGTCTTGCTGCACCAGCGCGATCCAGTCGCTCTTCTGCTTCTCTGCCTGTGGTACGGCAAAGCTGGGCAGTGCAAATGGTGGATTGCCTTTCGGACGCGATACGAAATCCCCGCCATCTGCCAGTATCTCAACGTGTGGCATGCTGACAAGGTGGCCATTCACAAGTTGCTGCGACAGTTTGGAATACCAGAGCGAGATTATGTGCAATATAATTATATCTAGAAGGTCGTTGTTGACTGTGCATGGACTGCCTTGCTAAATATAATTCAAAGCAATCTTGAAAACGTTCATAACGGCAGAGCGGTCTCGCTGTGCGAGTTTGTACCGATACGATGTGGAACTCAGGTGCCATGCCACAAAACTACTCTTCCAGAACAGGGCTCCGTTCTTGGAGACAGCCAACGCATCAGATCGTGGCTTTCTGGGTTAATGGTCCACGTATCGAGGCCTGTCATACCTTGGCCGACCAGCATGAGATGAAGAGGCACTATCCCATCCTTACCGACTGTAAAAGTACCACTTACAGTTACCGCTTTACTTGCGATTCAGTGTGGGAATTTCTCGTCCGCAAAGCCAGAATTGCCCGACTCCTTGTCCACAACGATCCCAAGTGTCGTTATTGGCGTCTGTACATATTTTCGGCCAATGTATCGGACGAACATTGGTCGACTGCACCTTGTAGTTGTTCTTTGCGCATGATGTCTAGGTCGAATCTCTGATCCCAGGAAAGCCGAGAGTCGGTGGTCAAATACTTAACCAGCAGGACGTCCACGATGGCCATTTAGCTTAAGCAACAACAACAAAGGTTTATCGCCAAGTCTACCAGTGATTTGGACGTTCAAATACAGGATCTAAATTTGTTCCGGTCGCTGCAGACCGAAATATCGAACTTGAAAAGCACAATGCCGTTTCTATGTGCCGTAGTCTTATCAAGTGTCACTTAGCCACCTTGTTGCCGTGCGGACATGGACGGCTTTCAACGAGACCCTCGATCGGGTTTGGGCCCATGCAGGATTTCAAAATGGTCAGCATCCGTTAAATAATGTATGCTACAAGCTTCTTCCCTTACATTTCTCATTTCTGGGGTATAAATTGTAGCAGAGCACTAAATGACCCATTTGTAAGTTGCAGAGTAGTTGTGACGGCCGTAATCCACAACTTTGTCAGAGCCAAAGGATGTATTGTCGTTGGCGCAGAGTTAGTCTGTAAAGTTAATTATTCGACATAATGTTGCCTGCCGCCACAGGGCCATGTAAGCCTAGGGACGAAGAGTCCCACTTAGTGCCCCGAGCACGGAGCATTCCCCGCTAAAGACCGTTGAAGCCAACGACATATGCTAGGGTGCTGTCGCCATTCGCTGGCCAAGTCCGTTCCTGTAGCAGTATTATAAGTTTAGTGGATGGGAAACGACTCTGCCATCTGCATTTTGATCAATGGCATTCCGTACCCGACAGCAAAGAACATACAGAGCACACAGACGACACCATGACGACACAGATTGCTGAGCTAGCAGACTTGACGGCATACGAGGCAGAGCTTGCAAAGCCCGGCGTGGTCGTGCTGGACTTTTACTCGACACAATGCCCGCCATGCAAGGTGAGGTGTGCACATGCGATGAGAACCCCGAACAAGATTGCTTACACCGAATATAATGCAGGTTATTGCGCCGCACTACGAGAAACTGGCAGCCAAGGCGAGCAATGCAAAATTTCGGTTCTTTAAGGTAAGAGATGAAAGAGGACCAAACCGTTACAATAAAATGACGGTAATTTAATTCTTCTATTTCTGCTCGATAGATAAATGGACTCGTTGAGCCTGGTACGACTGTCCAGAAAGCAGCACAGGTCGTTTGGTGGCCAACACTCGTTGTGTACGAAAATGGCAAAGAGACATGGCGGGAGAGAGTACCGAACCCACCGACACTCGAGGCCATCAAGAACCTGGACGACGTCTTGAACAGACTTAGTGGACTAGGACAGAACGAGTAATTACTCTCACGTCTTGGGGGACGCGGTGGAGCACATACGACATCAAGATAACCTGATCTGGGACACCGTACATGCACAGACTTATATCGATGTAGTCATGCAATTTATCCAGTTACATCGAACATTTACAACAATGTAAACAAAATGCCAGTTTAAAATAACTACGTAGGGCCGCTCGTCATATTCTTTACTAATGGGTTCTCAAAGTGCAGCCTCCGCGACATTGGATTCCTTGGAGGTCCACTCTGGGTCCCCTTCGTCCCGGTTGCCGTCGTTAGGTTCAATACCCAAAGCAAGTGCTTCTTCGGTCGAAAACGTGCCGTACTAATATATGTCAGTGAGTGTAGCGAAGGTAGGAACGAATTATGGCAGAATCAGAGTGGCCAAAACTCACCGAGTCGTACGAATCAACCTGACCCAAGCCGGGCGGTGGGAACACAATGTTCAGGCCCCAGTGTACAATAAACGACAGCGCATAGCCCAGAGGGAAGCCCAGATAGAAGACTTTGACAAGGCCGTCGGGCACATTGTTTTGTGGGTTGACCGATGCCATGCCTCCGATGGCGGGTGCAAAGCCAACAATCCAAGCGACAAACGCGCGCAGGTTGATGCCGTGGAAAAAGTAGTAGATGCCCGACGGGTTGTCGTGGTAGAGGTCGCCGAGTTTTACCAACTGTTTGCGCACGACGTAGTAGTCGGCAGTGTAGACGCCCATGATAGGGCCGAGCACGATGCCAAAGCTGTTCAGCGCCGACGTGAAGTTGGCAGCGTCGGCGAGAATGTACCACGGGTTCATGGCCACGGCGACGGCCGCAATGAGGTAGGAGCCGCGCCGAATGTTGATGTACTTGGGCCATAGACCGGCAAAGTCCATGCCGCCAGACACGCCATTTTCGACGGAGTTGAGCGCCAGGATGTTGAGCAGCAGGCCCAGCGACACGAAAAAGGCGGCGGCGCGCATCTTGGGCTCGTGGTAGTGCTCGTCGAGCCAGATCTGCGGAATGGTGGGCGGGTTCCAGAGCCCCAGTTCCGTGACATCGCCGTACAGCTGGCCGGCCGCAGACGTGCCGAGGACGCCAAAGACGGGCACCACAAGGCCAAAGAAGAGCACGCCAATGGCCTGGCCCCAGATCATGTTGCGCGGCCGCCGTGCAAAGCGCGAAAAGTCTGTCTGGCTCGTCATGCCGACGGCATTGCCACCAAGCAAGGTGGTGGTGCCATGCACAAAGGCCCAGCCAAGCGGGCCGCCCGAGGCTGCACTGGCCGGGCGGCGCACGTAGCTGCCTGCACCGTGTGCGGCTGCCATCAGGCCAATGGACAGGCCGAAGATGGTAATCGTGCTGACAACGAGGGCGACGCGCAGCGGCTTGCGCATCTTGTCGGGTGGCAGGTACAAGATGGGCAGGGCGATGATGTTGTACACGACAAAGCCCACAAACTCCTTGGTGGTCATCTCTGTCGATGCTGGCAGCGTGTTGCGCATGTTCTGGTAGGACGGGAAGATGCACGATAGGATGCAGCTTACCAAGAGGCCGCCTGTGATGCCCTGTACGCCATACCATACTGCACGCGTCAGTGAATGTCGCGAGGATGCGAAAACAAATAGTGCGTTAAGGATGTACAGAGGAAGAACACGGAAGAACACAGAAAACACGGAAGAGGGCCGCGGTAGCTTACCACATGTAACGCCAACGCGCAGGAAAATGGGCAGCAACGAGCCCCAGATGCCAAATGTGTAACGCGACTGCACTGTGTACGAGATGTGCCAGACGCCGCCGATCCAGCCCAGACTCAAAATCACGGCGTAGATCAGAACGCGGGCAATAACAGTGCAGATGACAGACTGCCAGACATTGAGGCCGTACGACATGAGCGCCGAGGACGCTTGCCATGCATAGATAGTTAGGAAGACGGTGCTCCAGAGGCTGACAAAATCCACGTCCTGCCAGAGTCGCCGGCTGGGCGGAAGCGGCACAAGGTCGCGGTTCTGCCAGCGGTCTGGGGGCACATCGTCGTCGCCTTGGTGAAGACGGAGCCGGCGCGAGACAGAGCGAAGGACGGCCATGTTTGGTGGTGGGATGGGTGTTAATTGAAAATGGGCGGAGGTCTGACGTCCAATGATGCGGACTGACACCGGGAACGGTTTCGCTTATGTATTAAGCTGTTCCAAGTGATGCATCGAGTTTTGGCACGGTCCGTGTCATTTTCCCTCCCCTGTCTTTTATACTTATTTTAATTCAGTTTATTTCATTTTTTTCTCACCTTTCGTCTTGTCGATATTTACTGGTGTTCACGAGAAGGTGGTAGTGCTATGCAAGGAACCAGGCGGCCGGGTCGCGTCCTGGGCGCCATGTGGACTCAACAGGAACAATGCCAATCATGAATGAAATCCTGCGATGGCGACATTTTGACTGTAAATATCGTGCTGGCTGACCGGACATGCTCCGGACACGCTCCGGAAGCTGGCAACCGGACTAACAGGGAGCATGCGTCGTTGTCGCGTTAGTCTTCTCCCCAGCGCGGATGCGCCTGCCCTCAAACGGCAATCTATTCGCTGATTGACAAGGTAAGACGACATGCAGCTTACCGGTACCCAACGCAAACTCTAGATGGAAACAAACAAAACAACTCCGGCTGATGGTCGGGATACAAACACCCCGACATATCCCAACATAGCCCAACATTTCCCATACAAATCACCACCCCGTGTACTGCACAACATGGCATCACTAAATCGCCCAGTGCGCATCGGGATCGACGTAGGAGGTTCGTCATTTGTTTACATAAATATGCTTCGCACACTTCTGTAGTCGGCAATACAAACGGCTGACCAGGCGACTAACCTGCCTCACCATGCAGGAACGAACACGGACGCCGTCGTCCTGGATCCGGCGCAACGGGCAGCACCGGACCGCGGCGTGCTGGCCTTCCACAAAACGCCCACGACCCATGACGCCACGTCCGGTGTCGTGACGGCGTTGAAGGCCGTGCTGGAGGCGTCCGAGATCAATCGGTCGCGCATTGCATCCGTCACAGTTGGCACCACGGCGTTTCTGAATGCCGTTATTGAGCGCAATCCCCGCCGGCTGGAGCGCGTGGGCGTGCTGCGCTTGTCCCAGAGCTTCCTGCGCGACATCCCGCCACTGAGCGACTGGCCCGCGGATCTGGCGGCGCTTGTGCGAGGCTACGTCGGCTATGTCAACGGCGGCCTGAACATTGACGGGTCCGAAGAGGCGCCCATTGACGAAAGCCAGGTTGTGAGAGAGAGTCGTCAGTTCCGGGCGCACGGTCTGCAGGCCATTGTCGTCGCTGGCGTGTACGCACCAATTGACCAAACATTCCATCAGGAAGACCGAGTCCGGACGATCTTGCAACGCGAGCTGCCGGGCGTGGACGTCGTCTGCTCGCATGAAGTTGCCAATATCGGTGAGTCAGGTTGGCCGATTTGTGTACAGGTGGCTGGTCACTTCAACGTTTTCTAACAGCCTTACCTAAGGCTTCCTCGAGCGAGAAAATGCGGCCATTCTAAATGCGGCCATCTTACGCTTCGCCCGTCGGTCAATCAGGCAATTTGAGCAGGCCCTGAGCAACGTCGGACTTGCCAACTGCCCGCTGTATCTGACACAGAACGACGGTACCGTCCTCGACGTGGCCGCGGCGTCACGTGTTCCCATCCGTACCTTTTCCTCTGGCGTCACAAATTCCATGCGCGGTGCGGCGTATCTAGCTGGCCTCACCCGATCTGCACAGGCAGAGCAAGGCAGCGGCGGTGCGGTGGATCTGGCAGGACAAGCCGCGATTGTCGTGGACATGGGCGGGACAACCACCGATGTCGGCGTCTTGTTGCCGTCAGGACTTCCACGACCAGCAGCCACATATGTGTCTGTCGGAGGTGTTAGCGTTAACTACGCCCTGCCGCATCTGCATTCCATCGGTCTCGGTGGTGGCTCGCTGGTGAGTCTCGCAAAACCGGACGGCCCAGCGGTTGTTGGACCGGCGTCCGTGGGAGCCCATCTTGAGCGCAGTCTTCTCTTCGGTGGCCGGACGACGACAGCAACCGACATCGCCGTCGCTGCGGGCCGGGCGCGCATTGCATCTGTATCGGACGTGCCTGCTACAGTGACCGGCCTCGACAGAACCCTGGTAGATGCGGTGCTGGAGCGCGTTGGTGTCATGCTCAGCCAAGCCATCGATTTCGTCAAAACGTCACCGCTGCCACTTCCCGTCTTGTTGACCGGCGGCGGGTCCATCCTGGCCCCAGGTGATATCGCTGGTGCGTCAGAGGTAATCCGGCCGCCGTTTTATGACGTGGCCAACGCGGTCGGTGCGGCGTGTTCTGGGGTTGGCGTGACCGTGGACACAATCCGGAGCATCAGCGAGAAATCTACTACCGAGATAAAGGAGGAAGTGGCGCAGTTGGCCGTGGATCGTGCCGTTGCGCAGGGTGCCGTGCGAGACTCTGTGTATATTGCCCAGGTGGACGCCATACCCATCCCATACCTCGACAACCGCATGCGCTTCATCGTGACGAGCATTGGCGATTTGGACCTGACGGCTGCCGCAGCAACTGCCTCCTCACAAGCGTCACAAGCCGGCCTTATCGACGTCGAAGCTTACACAGAGACCGAGGCCGAATTTCAAACGACAGAAGAACAAGGGCCTAGCGTGACGCGGGAGGACGCCGTTGACGTCGAATCGTACACACCAATCGTAGTGCGCAACAAGACCACAGGCGTCGCAGAATGGCTGCTGACCAAGGCCGACATCGACTTTTTGGCCGACGGCTGCTACGTGCTCGGGTGTGGCGGCGGGGGCAACCCCAGCGCCGGCCGTCTGCAGCTTCAAGATCTTCTAGATGCTGGCCACCGCGTGAGGGTGGTGGATGCCGCGGACGTGTCCGCTATCGCCGACAATGCCCAGGTCTACTGGGGCGGCCGCATGGGTTCGCCCGCCGCCATCGCGGAACGCCTGCAGGCCCACGAGACCGTGCTCGCGATCCGCGCGCTGATGGACTACTTGCGGCACGACGACTTGGACGCGGTGGTCGGGCTCGAGATTGGCGGTGCCAACGGGCTCGAGCCGCTGCTGTGGGGCTCGTCGCGCTTCTTTGACCGCCCCGTCCTCGATGCCGACTTTATGGGCCGGGCCAACCCCATGTGCTGGCAGACCACGCTGACCGTGCACCAGCCCGGCCACTTCTGCCCGTGTGCCATTGATTCGGGCACCGGCCGCACCCTGCTGCTGACACGCGCGCCACGCGACGAAGATGTCGACCGTCCTCTGCGGGGTGCCTTGTCGGAGCTGGGCTCACTCGTGGGCTTGGCGCCTGCGCCGACGACGGGTGCTGCTGTTCGCCAATTTGCCGTGCAACGCAGCTTGTCTCTGGCCTGGCGCATCGGACGTGCCATTGCCCTGTCCGTGGCTCGCCACGACGCGGTGCGCGCCGCTGAGACGGTGATCCGCGAGCTCGGCGGCGCAACGAGTGCACGCATTCTCTTCCGCGGCAAGATCACCTCCATCGAGCGGACACTGCACAAGGGCTTGTCCGTCGGTGTCCTACACATTGCGGCCACTTTCGATGACGATGAAGGCGATGGTAGAGAAACCTCTGTAGCCACGGGCGGGACCCTTCGCATCCCCTTTGTCAACGAAAATATCCTCGCGGAGCACGTTCGCGATGGCGCTGATGGCTCGTCAAAGGTCATTGCTACCGTCCCAGACCTGATTGCGCTGCTGGACCGTGACAATGGAAAACCGGTCGGCGTCCCCGAGTACCGCTACGGTTGTCATGTCGTCGTGCTAGGTATCGCCTGCTCGCCGCGCTGGACAGATACGGGGCGCGGCATCGAGATCGGCGGCCCGCACGGCTATGGCTACGACATTCCGTACAAACCGCTTGGCACGTTCCAAGAACCACACAGTGTTATCCAGCAATATGCTCCGCCTAAATAATAAAGAGAAGGAGAGGAGGGGGAAAGGGGGAGTACTGGATGAGATTGGAGTTGAGAAGACAGAGTACTTGCCGTGGAGGAGATGCAGAGGCTGTGACACAGTCGGAGCTACGTATGATGAGGCCGTTCTCCTATTTTACCGGCGGAAAGTCATAAATGGGTTCTGGCATGTAAGTAGACAGTGACAATCACTACTAAGCGAAAAGGAGAGCGCTCCATAGGTGCATAAATAGGAGGCATCTTTAATCTGCCCAGGCCCGTTTTGCTAGATTATGAAAAAATTACGGTGGTGATACTGAATACCTTGCCGACCAGGTGACAAACCACGGGGGATAAGCGATCGTCCAGAACATTGCACGTCCTGTCAGCGCAGTACGGGAAACAACCTTTTGCTGCAGAATCCTGCTTGCATCGTATGCTGGCCAATATCATCGCGCAGGCGGCATTCCCGACTGCATAGTTGCATTTGGCGGGTGGGGCAGCGCGCAGTCTGGCGTGGGCAGTTTCGTCGCCGTTGGCAAATTTCGGTAAGGCTTCATTCTGCAAGAAGCTCCTGACCAGGGAATCATCTGTTGATCAGGGACGCAGCAGTAAATAAAAGAAGTACGCTATGTCTATTGAACCTCTCGGTGGCTGGTTCGTTAAAACATGCAGCAGACTCCACTTGCACTGGCAGCATGTGTTGCTGACAACTGAATCAATAAACGAAACTGAACGAACTCCGAGTGGCCTTAAAAGGCTTTTGAGAGAGGCGTCCGGCATGGGTGTGGAGCACGGCCTCGTTCAGCGCGTTATGTGCCGGGGTGCATGCAGCACAGCCATGGAGAAGCTTATTTTAAATCCTTGCAGACGAGTGGGGCAGGGCATCCCGTCTGGCCTCTCAGAGTGTAGGACCCAAATCTCGTACTTCGTATCTTTGACAATGTGTCGTTTTAGGCGACTCTTGTGCGCCTTGTCTGGGTACGGGGACATTCTCCTTTCATTTGTTTTTTCAGCTTTCCGACGCACGTCGACACGGTTGGGAACTCAGGACAAGGGACACAGCAACCAATCGTCCTCCCGATCTTGTCAAGGCCTCCCATGGAGAGGCTCTGCCTCGGATGCTCGTTACATAAAAAGGGGCCAGCCAGCCCTACAGTTCTCTGCCAAGTTCGACAAGACTTTTACCCCGCAACGAATGTCAGTCAACATACTCGGCGTCTACCTCTCTGACGCCTCCTACCGATTTTATTACACTTCGTTTCGTCCCCGTCACAACATCAGATATCGGCCCAAAATCGGCCTTGGCCGAAACCAAACCCACTCATTCCAATCCACAAAACCAAATTATTCTTCATCACAACATGTCCAAGGAGTCGTCCAGCGGCATCAAGGCGCCGATTTTTATCCCGCCGGGAACGTACCCCGACCCGCCACCGGGCATGGTTGCCGTTCCTGTCGCAGCGCTCTCTGGCCGCCAACAGAACCAGATGCAGCAGGCGGGTCAACAGATCGGTGTCGTCGGCGGCTTGGTTGCTGGCGGCGGCGGGGATATGATTACAGGCGCCGTCGTGGGCGGCTACGCCGGGCAGCAAATTGGGCGCATGCAACGGCAGGCGGCGATGCACGATCCCACCGCGCCTATGGTGTTCGTCGACGTGAACTCACGCGTTGGGCGTCGGGCGGTCCGACGTCGCGCGCGTCGGTACGGAGATGATGGCGAGCGTGACCGTATGGGGTGGCTCAAGGGCTTGTTCGGCAAGAAGGAATAGGGTGGGCTGATGGAAGACTACTAATACCAATGAGAGGCCAGTCTAATGGCTCGAATAGGAGGGGAAATTGCCTTGGGACATTTACAGGACCATGTACGTATCAAAATAAAGGCTGGCCACCAAGCCGAAGCCGCTGCCAAGTGTGTTATGCGGTCAATTCACCATGTGGTAGGACGACGAATCGCATTGCCACTATGGAGGATGCTATGCACAAGTACGTTGAGCTGAGGACTGAAACGACAATTACACCTAAGACTTAAGTTAATTGCTTCCATTCCCGTTGAGCCTGCAGGGAGATGAGAAGCTGCCTCTCTTCGTGAAGTTGTTCTAAATTTAGTGCCTGCATTATCTAAGAGGTTCTTGTCAACGATGCACTTCGCCACATTGAAGGGGCAAAGTCGTCCCTAATGCATCTATAACCTCACAAAGAAATAGAGCAATTCCGTAATAACTACTTCGTTGGTTTATTGTTCTCAAGTTACAACATAACATCGCTGCGTTTACAATAATCAGAAACCCCCCCCACCCTCCCTCAGCCGAGTCACCCAATAGGGGCAATAGAATAAATCAAACAGAGAGTGAAAACTGGGCACAAAATGTACCGAAACACATTAAATCCACCAAAGAGGTCTTGTTCTCAACCACTTTCCGAACTCGTACCGTTTGGCGTTTGCAAATTTCAATGCCCAGTGGTCGTCTCCCTTAGAAGTGCAGCGACGCAATGTTGGAAGTGATCCAGGTGTAGCTAGAGTTGCGGAAGTTGTCGGCCAACAGGTTCGACGTCGCGGCCCAGAACTGCACCAGCTGGTTGCCCGCACCCCACTGCGGCCAGGTAAGGCTGACCCGGCTTGCAGTGCTGCTGGTACCGCCGGAGGCGTTGTTGGGGTCCTGGTTGTACAGGAAGTTGAAGTAGTAGCTGTGGATGCTCTTGCTGGCGGCATTCGGCAGGATGCCGTAGAAGACTTGCAGCAGATCACTGCCGTGGAAGGTGCCCAGAACGGGGGTGCCGTAATCGTAGCTGGCGAGGTAGGACCAGCTCGGCACGGACGGGTTGCGGTTGTTGGTCTCGGCCAAGAAGGCACGCCGCGTCAGAGTAAACACAAGGTCGCCGAGGATGGCGGCCAGGCGCTTGAACTCTGGGTAGACCTCGTTGAGCAGCAGAGTGTTGAAGGGCGAGCCTGCGCTGGCGTTGTCGGGGTAAGTGGCGACAAGGGCCTGTATCTGGGCGGTGGTGGCATTGTGGAAATAGTAGTCGGATAAGTAGGTCACCAGCTGGTTTGTATTGGTGATGTTGCTCTGGAAGAGCGAGAAGAGGGTTCCTTCGTCTTCCTGGTCACCAATGATCATCGGCACGGCGGCATACTTGTTGTTCGTAATTAAAACGTCGGGACTGTCAACCAAGACGACACCATCTGGACGCGGCAGGTACGAGAGGGCGACGGAGCTGTACGACAAAATTCCCGGCACGGAGTTGACGGCGTTTAGGAATGTATTATAGGGCGCAGCGCGGAGGCAGGCCAGGGTATCCGAAGAGCTCGAGCAGCCCGCCTTGGCGACCACCTGGTTGTAAACAGCCTGGCCCTTGGGGCAGTCGACGGGGTCCGCAGGCACAATCGAGCCAGAGTCCATAATGGCACCACGGAAGAGGGCCTTGCCTTTGTATGTATTGTTGCCGTTGTAGAGCATCATCTGGTCAGCCACCGAGATCGCACCGGCCGATTCGCCCCAGATGGTAACCTTGCCGGAGTCACCGCCGAAATAGCCAATGTTGTCGGCAGTCCACTCGAGTCCCATGCGCTGGTCGAGCAGGCCCAGATTGGACGCGCCATCAGCCAAGACCTCAGCACCCGGCAGGAAGCCAAAGCCACCAACACGGTAGTTGACGGCAACAAAGACCATGGGCTTGCCAAGGGAAATGCTGACGGCTACGAGGCCAGCGCCGTCGTACATGGAAGTCCAGCCAAGCTACAGAAAAGTCGTGTTAGAGCACTAACGTTGGGGAAGGACGAACAAGACTAATTTAATTTTAGTGCAGGTGGACTGGACTATACCTCGAAGCCACCACCAAAAATCCAAAACAAGACCGGCAGTTTGTCAGTCGCCTTCGTGCCCGCGGGGCGGTAGACATCAATGGTCAAGCAGTCCTCGGTCTGGTCCGTCGTCGTCTGTATAAACGGACTGTTGGCCAGTGTACCGATCACTGAAGACAGAAGCGAGCCGCTGGTGCTCTCAACAAACTGTGGGCAGGCCGCGGCAGGGCCGGTGCCGTCGAGCACACCGTAGGACGCCGTCCGCTTAACGGGGGGCTTAAGACGCAGGTTTCCAGTAGGAGGCTGGGCAAAGGGGATCGCGTTGTAGGACTCGACGCCGTTCGACGACGTACCGATCACGGTACCCAGTGGCAGCACCATGGTAACCTGCGCAGCACGCTCCATGATGGCCGGAGTAGAGGGCGGAGCGGCCGTCACAGTGCTAGCCAGAGCAAGGGCCATGAACGTAAGACGTGCAGTGAAACCCGCCATAATGCAGTTTGAGATATAGAAAACAGGTTTAGTGATGAGCACAAGGGGATACAACTGGTTTGTTCATGGCAGGTTGAGGCTGCACGAACGGCGCATCGTCGCCTCTTAAATAGACGTCTTATACGTGCGGTCGTAGTCGTATTCTCATGGAAACCAGTGACTCTCACAAGCCTCACGATCACTTTTCGCTAGTCACGTATTGTTTAATATTTACCTTGTCATTCTTATACTTAGAACCAGACGAGAAAGC
The DNA here is from genome assembly GCF_000961545.1 of Sporothrix schenckii 1099-18. Classification (NCBI taxonomy): domain Eukaryota; kingdom Fungi; phylum Ascomycota; class Sordariomycetes; order Ophiostomatales; family Ophiostomataceae; genus Sporothrix; species Sporothrix schenckii. The sequence goes on from NW_015971142.1 coordinate 4,258,660, forward strand.
TTAGACTCATGGAGCTAATGGGATCGACGGGATCAGTTGGTCCTTTTTTGGTGAGGGGGGATCAAACCGCAGCTGGATACACTTGTGGTTAAGTTTTGTAGTGATTTAGTTCATTTTTTGGCGCTTTGCCTCTATTCTCCTTCTTAATATTGGCCGCCAGCGTGGACATGTTACTCTTTTTGTCAAAGTCCCCACGGTCCGTCGGCCATCTAATCCAGATAGACCCTTGTTGCTCAGGTTGGTTTGTCGTTGTCTGTCACAAGTAGCCTTTGCTTTGTGCTCGTGCAAGCAAGGAGTGTGTTTTTCTTTGACCTGCCCGTCATTCTACTAGGCTTAAGATCGTTTTTAAGCTTCACATAATAAACGTTAAAGCGCGGTGGCAGGCAGACCGTTATGTCGTGCTTGCAGATCGTTGCTAGGTCGTCTTCACATGTCTAGTCCACTTCCCCACGGGGTTAATGTCAGGGCCGTCTGTGGAGGATGTGGAGGGTGTGGAGGATTCGTGGATTGGTGGATTGGATAATAAGGCGATGGACATTCAAAAAAATGCCCAATAAGGAAGCAAATGGCGCACGGACAATATAGCTTTTGGTATGTATCAGGCAGGGGTGCGTTCAAATCTGCATGACGTGTATCGTTATCCACACAAAAGCCTCGGCATGAAGGATATGATCGTCGGCTCGTGATGGAGGCATTTTATAACGGGGATAAAGTAACAGGAGTCTTCCTCGTGGAGAAAAGCTACTACTGCGTCCTTGTGCCAGCTCAGTAGCACTCAGAGCTAAAGCATGGAACGGAGTGAGATCGTGACGACGGTTGAATGCTGAGATAGGTTAAAACGCCCCTCACTTCAAGACTCCGGACAAACTGTCACCGCTTGTTCGCACGTACTCCCAAATTTGGTATCGTGGCCCGATGCACGCAGGGCAAGAAGTGTAAAGAGTCCGAGAAAATGCACCAAATCATCCCATCTATACTCGCTTTCCTTGCGATCATGCATGAGGTAGCAAGCACGTTGCTGAAGGGTTGGGAGCTATAGCATAGTTAGCCAGAGGCATGTGCGTGCGGCCAGGCGACTGGCATCAATCCCACTGAGAAGTGAGTTTGTATGGACGCGTTGTGGGCCAAGCTCTGAGAGAAGAGCGAGAGCGAGACGAAAAATGCAGTGTGGGAAAGCCCGAAATGAAAAGGGGAAAAAAAGAATAGCTGACAAATTGGGGGCAGGAACTGGGGATGAAAAGTGCTAAAGCCCATGTAAAGTGCGGGGGCGGGACCGACCCCGGCTGGTCCCGGCACCCGGATGTCGCAGCGTGTGGCTTCTGGGGTCTAGAAGCACAGACGAAGTGGTTGGTTGCGTGCTGGACACAGTCGAACTGTATATCAAAACATAGGTGGGCCATTGAGGTATGCGGTTAATTTCAATTACCCATTACTTCGTGTATTTTGTGAGGATTATATTGTTATTTTTGACGACATATTTGTGGTGCAAGTCTCATGTCTTCATTTTGTTTTATAATATAATTTCATTTCTAACACGGCCAACGAAAATAAAAAGAGGGACAGACCGAGAAAGAAATTAAATTTTTTTTTTAAAAAAAAGGATTTATAAATTACAGTAAATACTTGACACCCAAAAATCGCCTAAATGGTTGGCGTTCGTTAGTCGATCGTTGTTTAACACGGCACGATAGATAGGTTGTCAATTGGGATTTTTGTAAACGAGATAAATTTAAGGGGAGAAACAAACCTGTCAAATTCAAGAATGCCCAGTATTTTACGGGCCTTTAGTCCCCTTAAGTGTTTTATGGCCCCATCAATTGTTTTCTTACAGGAAGGTCCGGCACCAGCACCATTTTGGATATCCTATTGTAGGAGGCTTATATCTTTACAAGTCAGTGTCGGTGGTGTCAGGTGGCCAATCATGGCGCTGTAAGAGGAAGTACGGTCACGGGACATAACATGTGACCAGAACTTGTGACCCACAATTCAGGTCCAAAGACAAAACCATGGAAGTGAAGATTTTATGGGTTTGGCGATAATTCCACAGACGCACATAATGACGCACACATTTTTGGCTATGCAACTGTATTTGACATCCGGACAATGGGATACGCCTTGAATGCAGCACCCTCAGCACATATTGGGGCGCTTGGCAGCCATTGCAACGGACGGGGTGAGTGCCTGCTGGCAAAGAAATATTCCAACACTACGAATTAGTTACAAGGAACTAACCACAACAGTGGAGACAGCCCTGACAGCTGCCTAGCTAAGCTGAGGTACAGAACTTGCTTTGGCTCGCTTTTATGGTCAGTGTACTCCGTATCTTCACGCAAGCTCCACCCCTGCATTTTGACTCGCGCTTCGCAATCACCCATCGATCGACCTGGCCAGGCCACTCCCCACTCGACAACAAGACAACTCAAAGTGCTGTCATCCTCAACAATCTATTACTCCCCTGGGTGACCTATCTTGTCAAGATGACCGACCAAAAGGAATACAATCGAGGTCCATTCCCGATTTCCACGCGCAACGCTGTCTTCCAGGGTGCGAAAATCGCGTCCCTTCTTTGCTTGTTTTGATTACTGCTTTGCGTCTTATTCTAACGCGATTCCAGAGCACGCGCGGTTGTACATGCGCGCGGCTGAATTTTTCCAGGACAGGAAGTTCTCTGGTAATTACGCTACGAAATCCCGACCCCAATTCTGACTCCTGCTTCCACAAACTGAGACATTGTTACATTATCCTAGAAGCGAACAGCATGTGTGCTTCTCTTTTGACGAAGCCAGGTCTCGGAGATTTCCAAAAAGCTGGGGCACACTACATTCTGGCCCACTCGCCCGAAGACTATGTTTTCCATGCCCAGGAGGCGCTGCGTCTTTACAAGGGGCTGCCCGATTATACTGAAGAAATGAGAGAGGCCCGAGACAAGTGGATCGCCAACGCAGAAAAGGCCCTCCAAGTCCCTTTGGAAGACGACGCCAATCTGACGTACGAGGAGGTCGACGACGTCGTCGAAAAGATGATCGACAAAGAGTACCATGATCGTATCCAAGCAATTGTGGATAGCTTGCAAGAACAGTATGACGAACAGTTCGACAAGGAGGAGATTGAATTCGAACTAAACGATTATTTCGAGTGGGTGCCGGTGTCTGAGGAGAGTACTCAGCACGAGAGTGTCTCCGACAGTGAAAGCAACAACGAAATTGGCGACATTGGCAACGGCTCTGGCGAGAGAGTGACAGATCTGGAAGTTGGTATGGCCACTATCAATCTCTGCTCGCGCTGCACGAGCCCTCTCTAGAGGCGTTCTCGCGCCGGCTGATTCACAGGAGCCCGACTCACAAACCCGGACGCGTGTGCGCGGTTTGTTTAGTTCATCCCCCGGAAGCGACGGCTCCTGAGAAATGTCGTCTGAGGATTAGGATTTAGGATTCAGCATCGGGGACGAACAAATGCTGATGAACAGCCGTGTACCGGCTTCTCAAACAGCCTTGACATCAGACGAGTGTCGGGGTTCTCGATTGACAGTCAAGTTTCGATATTGTTCCTACAGGTCAGGCCGTGCAGCGCACGGAGTATGTTCACATTTGATGTTCGCCGAACAGGACTCCGTGACGTCTTCACACCTCAAGTTCGAGACGTCGGCTCCGCAGCATTCACACTAAAGTGGCCCCGCATGCCTTGTTGTATTTCGTAATTACAGAATAATTACAAAATACATAGTGCTAGACTCTCTACGACGTAGAGTGAATACAGACCTGCTCACGAATCAGAAACATAACACAGCTAAGCTTCGTAGTGGATCCAGTGCTTCGCTGTTCTTCTCGCTGCCTCACTCGGCGGAACGGGGTCCAGTGGCCCAGCTGCGGAAGTTGAATAAATCGTCGACATACTCCACTGCTAAGGTGAAGGTGTGTACAGTCTGCCTACCGAGCGATTTCAATTGGGAGGCCCACCGAACAGGGCCCACTCAGTGCGCGCACGAGCTTTGCAAGGCAATCCATTGAAGACTATTGTCTTTGTGTGCTGCCCTTTTTCAGATGAAAAAGTCCAAGATGGATTGTCGTTGACGTTTTGTAGTTGTCCTCCTTTTGCGGTAGAAGTAAATTGTGATGCCTCTGTGGCATCTTTGTAACAAAATATTTCGAGGCGCAGAACACCAACAAACGGAGGAAACAATGCTATTGGCTGTCAGAAACACTGGGCAAACCAAAAGAGGCACGCATACAATACGGCACCGCGGTGAACTCCGTCGGACCAAGCACGCGCACGCACACCCCAGATTCTCCAAACTCGATCCCACTAGACGTTTTCTAGAATCTTGGGCATCCTTTCCGTTAGTTGCTTGTCTAAGATTTGCGTCCCTTTGTGCCCTGTGTGTTGGCTCGTTGTTTTGCTCGCTGTGATCCAAAACGCCATAGCTGCTTAACAAAACACTGGCGGCACAGGGATTGTTAGCTAGTGGCGGTAGTTGCACTGCTAGTGGCGGCATCCCTTGATTTAGTTTATGGGTACCGGCGCCTGTACATGGCGTAGATCAGATCCTAAGCGGAGTTGCCGTGGATAAGTGTTTAGCCATGAATCCAGCAACGATCACTTACTGTGTATGGTTGGAGCCCGCCATTGTCACCATGTACCAGCAGCTGCTCGCGGCATACGGCGCGCCGTAGACTTTGGTGACTTTGGTGACTTTGGTGACTTCAGTTCCATTTTTTCTCCACTTCTCAAACACACCTTACTCACGGCAGACAGTCGGTCCTTTTACTTCAGATGGAGTCAACACATCGCAGTTGGAAAAAGCCGCGTCCCATCGATGCTTTGCTTTGCTATTGAGGGTCAAACAGCAACTACTGCTTCGGTAATTGTCACCCATTTAGAAGCAAAAATGGCAACTAGGCGTAGTTCTAATGGGGAAAAAGAAAACAATTCGCCACCACGGGTGATGCGGTAGTCCCGAGAACAAGAAATACACGCTTACTCGATGGGTCATCCACACAAAAAGACGTAAGACCACATAACTGGGGTAATCGTCGCAAAGGGCTTATTTGTCGATCTCCACAGTTGCATATCCAACTTGAGCGACTCCGCTGGAGGTTGGAGTGCGGAGTGTGGAGAGAGACAAGTGATGTGGGAGAGTGTGGGCGAAGTGCGGGAGCAAAGGGAGACTCTCGGAGAAGAGGTAACAGTGGCGAGACAAGAGTGACGCGTGACAGGAAGGTACTCAGTAGAGGACGATCACAATGTGGAGAAGCCGACCAAGGACCGTTACACGGCGTCGCTGATAAAAGAGGTCGAATCCCCCCGATTTGCAAAATATTGGTGACTCTGGGTTCTCATCATCTTATCTTCATTTGTTCAATTTTCAAACTGCTTTTGTTTTGCAACTCCCGCACCCGGTCTCTTCGCCCTTTACACGATGGAGCACGAGAAATCCCAGGCCGAGGCCATGGAGGTCGTCCGCGGTGGCGGTGCCCAGGTCAATGACATGATCGAAGACATGGAGCGACTGCTCGACGAGTCTGGTGGACTGGAGACGGGCGTCTTCCACATTGCGTTCGACGACCCGAGGAAGTTCACATGGCTGCTCGTGGCTTTCGCCAGTATGGGCGGTCTTCTGTCCGGACTGGACCAGAGTCTGATCTCGGGCGCGAACCTTTACCTGCCCGTAGACCTGGGCCTCGATACGCGTCAGAACAGCTTGGTCAACTCAGGCATGCCCTTGGGCGCTGTCGGCGGTGCCCTTCTCCTGTCGCCCGCCAACGAATATCTCGGCCGGAAGAACGCCATCATTCTTTCCATCATCTTGTACACGGTCGGTGCCGCTTTGGAAGCTGGTTCGATCAATTTTGGTCTGTCCTATGTCGCCCTTTTGGAAAGTTGGGGGCGAGTACACTAACCTCCAATGTCTTTTTAGCTATGATTGTTGCTGCCCGTGTCATCCTCGGTCTCGGTGTTGGCCTCGAGGGCGGCACCGTTCCCATCTATGTGGCTGAAACCGTGGAGCGTCGCCTTCGCGGCAACCTTGTATCTCTCTACCAGTTCAACATTGCTCTCGGCGAAGTTCTTGGCTATGCTGTGGCGGCCATTTTCCTACGCGTTCCTGGAAACTGGCGGTATATCCTCGGCTCTTCGCTCGTCTTTTCCACAATCATGTTCATCGGGTAAGATTATCTGTATTTCAGCGAAACGCTATTCACATTTTGCCCATGTCACTAAACTTTTCTTTTCTTTTTTTTCTTTTACTTTAAACAGCATGCTGTTCCTACCAGAGAGCCCGCGCTATCTGATCCACAAAGGTCACATGCTCGACGCTTACAAGGTGTGGAAGCGTATCCGTGGTGTCGAGTCGGTTGAAGCCAGAGAAGAGTTCTTCGTTATGACAGCCGGTGTCCGCGAAGAGCACACCGCTGTCCAGGAAGGAGCGAAGAACAAGCGCTTTCCATGGATGGATTTCTTTACGTACGTACATCCTCCACCCAGACCATCTTTAGCCCCCTTCCATGACACTTGTTAACACTTCTTTTCAGAAACCCGAGAGCCCGACGTGCACTCATCTACGCCAACATCATGATTATCCTCGGTCAGCTGACTGGCGTAAACGCTGTAATGTATTATATGTCGATACTGCTCAACCAGATCGGTTTCGATCCCGAGAAGGCCAACTACATGTCTCTCGTTGGTGGCGGTGCTCTTCTGCTCGGAACAATTCCCGCTATTTTTCTCATGGAGACATTTGGTCGTCGTTTCTGGGCCATTATAACGCTTCCTGGCTTCTTCGTTGGCTTGGTGCTCATCGGTGTTAGTTACCAGCTCTCGCTGGACACGCAGCTGGTGGCCGTCCAGGGACTGTACTTTACGGGTCTTGTCCTGTACATGGGCTTTTTCGGATCATACGCTTGTTTGACGTGGGGTGAGTTTCCATTCGCCTGGTCCCCAACTTTAGCGCGCCTTCCTTACAAACTAACATCGCTCCGTCCCTTAGTTGTTCCATCGGAGGTCTACCCGACTTACCTGCGCAGTTACGGCATGACAACGTCTGACGCGCTGCTTTTCCTAATGTCTTTCACCGTGACGTACAATTTCTCGGCCATGCAGATCGCCATGGGCAAGACCGGACTTGTGCTTGGTTTCTACGGAGGTATTGCAGTCCTGGGTGAGATATACCAGCTGCTATTCATGCCCGAAACCAAGGACAAGACGCTCGAGGAGATTGACGAGGTCTTTGAGCGCCCGACGATGAGCATTGTCCGGGAGAACTGGGCGGGTATCAAAGAGAACGTCAACAACATGTGCCACGGCCGCTTCAGCGAGGTGTTTCGCCAGCAGGCAAAGCGGAGAGCCACCTTGCACGGCCCCGACATCAGCGAGAAGGCTTAAATTGTGGGAAATGATGGGCCCGGCATTCATCTTGAAACCCTTTAGTCCTGTCAAGGGCAGCTAGCATAAGTTACGTTGCAATCACGATACTAGATGCTTTTCATACCTCAATGAGCAGAAAATTTATGTAGAAGACGTCTTGGTTCAGCAATGATCCGGACAAATTGGAATATTTTGATACGAGCGCATGTAAAGACTGCATGCATGGGCTTTGTGTAACGGTTCAAGTATGGCCTGGCCTCAATTCCTCAGGGAGTGGCGAACTGGATGCGCGCATCGTCAATGCATCCTCAATGAAAACAATCCATATCTAAATTGTGGCTTATTTCGAGAGTCTGAATACAACTGTTGTTTTTGCGTACAGTTTCTCGAAGCGGCTGTTCGGACTGTTTCTCCAATTTAGTTGTTAATTGTTTTCGAACACCGGCTCTTAATCCATGACTCGGAAGATTCTGTATTTACGATAAATGCCGTGCATGAACCTGCGATTGGCCTTGCCTAGGATATCTACAATGATGAAACGTCAGAAAAATAATTATATGAATATCATATCATACACGTTCTGAAACTACTTACACATTGGAATACAGGTAGCCAAAAGCGCGATTGTCACAATACCGAATGTGCGGAAGACGGCGCCGGGACCGGAAACGGCGGCCCATGTGTTGATGAACATGGAGAATCCGTAGAAGATGAAATTCTTGAGCATCATCTGGAGCACAAAAATTGAAGTTGATTGTCGAGGGAAGGAGTCTCTGACGTCTGTCAACAACAACTGTGTTTTGTGAGATATGGAGGTATTGGCTTGACTCACAGAATATACAGGCCCGCTGAGGTGGATGGCACTGAGACACCAAAACACACGAGCCCGAAGCAAAATGACGCCAGATAGTAGCCGTTCGCCACCTCGTGGTCAACCCGCCAGGCAAAGAGGAACCATCCAAGCCCACAGCACAAGAGGCCCAGAACATTGACGGGAATGCGGAATTCAGCTTCAAATATCCCGTTGTGCCGCCGCGCTAGGAAACGGGCTGTCCAGTCACACAGAGGACCGATGCTGACAGCGGCGAGACCGCCAATAAATGGGCCAACATAAAAGAAACCGTTGGCAGCAACGCCGAGGTTGTAGGGTGGCACGGAGAAGATCTGGGACAGAATGTACGCGGTGACGACAAAGAAGCAGACGAGCACGCCGCTAACCAAGAGGATCCACCAGACAGCCGGGTTACCGAGGTGGGCCACGGCAGCCAAGAGCAGGTGAAATACGCTCTCTTGGGTGAAGGGACGGTCAGAGAAGGGTCGAAGCCGCTGCCCATAAGACTTGCGGGCATGTGTTGGGGACGACGTGGATTGTGCACTGGTATTTGTGTGGACCATCTCGGCGTGGACTACCAGAGCAGGCTTCTCGGCAACATTGTCTGAAAGCACGGCAGTCGATTGTGTCTTGCGCACAAATTGCATCTCGGGCAGTAGGAACACAGTGAGCAGCAAGCACACCACGTCAATGGGCAGCAGGGCCACAAAGAGGTTGGCCCAGCCAACACCCTCCGACATGGCGCCGGAGATAATGGCCACAATCGATGCCGTGCCGGCAAGAGCAACGACCAGGATTGCCGTTCGAAGACCTCGCTCGTGCAAGTAGAACAGGTCGCCCACGGCCGCCACGGCAAGACTCTCCCATGCCGTCACACCGAAGCCCTGGATGATGCGGCCGGCCAGGACGGTCTGGTAATGCACACGCTCAGACCCTGCGACGCAAATGGCCGTGCCGACCGTGGCGGAGACTGCGGCGAAAAGGAACTGTGGCCGTTTGCCATATTTTTGAGCAAGGACGGACACGAAGGGTCTGTAACGTTGTGGCAGCGTTAAGGCCGTGTTAGAAGTACTTGTGGCTCGCTGACAATGACAAGAAAGGTGGGGGCTTGTCATCTTACCCAAATGCACCGACGACAAGCAGCTGGTAGCCGGAGAGCTGAGCGATGCTCGTCAAGGGTACGTGGAAGACGCCGGCCAGGAGGAAGGTGGCCGGTGCAATAATGGGGCCGGGCAGGATGGCAAAGATGATGGCATTGAAGAAAATGGTCCAAAATGCTGCCTCTTTTTGCCACCGTGGCCAGAGCTTGATTGTGTCAGAAATAAGAACGCGAAGGTCGCGATATCGAAGGTCAGAAAATCATCTCACCAATGGGTCGTTTGGATCGTCTGAAGGCTGCGGGACAAGAATTGTCTCCTCACCCTAGAACAGTAGTCAATAAATCTGTATTTGTTACAGCTTGCACCCCGTATGCTGGCCCCATATTCATCCTTTACCTTGTGAATAATGCGCTTCAAGAAATGACTTTCTGCTGCGTCGGCGGCGATGTCAACACGGCCCTCGTCGATGAGCAGTTCGGTGCCATTCAATTTAAATTCACTACCACTGGTAGTTCCATCCCGAGAAGACTCTGGGTCCCAAATACCAAAGGGCATTTTATCAAATATTGCGGGCAATGGGAATTGTTTGTCCTGACTGTCAACAATGAAAATAGAAAAGAAAAACGACGTAATAAAGGACGCGATACAAACTCTAGAATCTGAAAAGCGAAGGTACGACTGGTACGTACGATATTGTCCTTTAAGTTATCCATGTGTTATTGGACGATTCTTAATGAAGCAAACACATGGGTAAGCATTGTACAGAAGTAACTGCCGGTGAGCACCTGTACATGGTCGATCATCAAGGCGTTACAGATCGGCATCTTCGTTCCGCTCTTGGGGTTTCACCCGATGGGTGAACGAGGGATGCTTCAGAGCTACCCTTCCCCTCCCCACTTCCCCACACTATCCCGGTTCAATTTTGATGGCCATGTTTGGTAGATCTCCATGATATCCAGGTTGTAGTCCAGCGGCATCCCTTCAAGGGCAAAGGGGGGTGTCTGCTGCTTGCCCAAGAGGGGCCAGACTTGGCTGTGGCTCGGCTCGTGCACGTCGCTCGACGCCTGCGTTGCCGTGTCGGCGGGGCTATGGAAAGACGGCAAAACGACCTCACCGCGTCGCTGTGTTTGTGGGGGGAGGGCGAGCCGCGGAACAGCATGCGTGATGGCTGATGCTGGTGATAAAGACGCACCCTCTTTTGGTGACTTAGCCGCGCACGTCGTGAATCGAATACTCCGAAGCTTCAAAGTCGGCACGCGTGCGGCCGGTGGACAATATCCGGTCCTGGCTAGCATACGCATACAGAGCCTGACAATGTTCAATGGTGACGCACCGGCCGCAAAAGACTTGCAAGTTATCGGCCACAATGGCGGGCAAATCAACGTCGCTGCTCCGGCCCAGATTCATATTGGGAAAGTGCATGACATACAGATTCATGGCGGCGGCCGAGAAGCTGGCTGTTGAGGGCGGCTCCGGCATCGTCGAGCTCGCGCAGGAGCGTGAAAATGCTGACACTGGCCGTGAAAAGCTCATCCGCGGGGTCAGCCCACTTTGACGTTGATGCCAAAGGGGCCAGCAAGGGCGGTTCAACGGGCTCAACCGGTCTACCTGCACAGCAGTCAGTGTCAGATCGAATGGTGGCAGCTTGGGTGTCTTTTACTAAAGGTGAAGCACCGTGGCCGCCGTTCTCAGTATCCGATCCCTGGTGGAGGGTTTTTGATGTTGACGAGGACGAGGATGCCTCTGCCCTTAAGGGAAAGATGACAACACGAAAAAGCAGCTATGCTATTTGGGATAGCCTATTCGTAGGTGACATATGTCGTTTTGTCGATGAGCTGTGTACGGACGAGCGAGCTAGGAGCATTGTGGATTAGACACGATTGAACGTTTTTTTTTTTTAAAAAAAAATTGAAAAATTAAACAAACGGTGGAGCTCCCATTGCTATTTACTGTTTGACCTGTATTCTCCCGCCTCCACCAATGAAACAAGCGACTCTATGAGTCTGCAATGTGGTAATCACGTCAAAGTACGTTGTACAAGCGCGCACACACACACCTACTCCACCTTCTCGCTCATGGCCTGTGGCGTCTCGGAGGGCATCTCGACGCCCTCGAGCGGTCCCGTCTTCTCGGCGTCGAGATGCAGCTCCCGGCGCACGTGAATGGGCACAATGACATTGTCTTCCTTGTCGTAGTTGGTGGCCTTGATGCACTTCCAGGCGACAAAGTAGAGAATGGGCCAGCAGATTGTGGTGAGGGCAAAGTAGGCTGCGTTTTCGTTCTCGTAAGGCTGGGAGGTAGCATCGACGCCAAAAGAGACGGCGGTGCCGGCGCTCAACCAGGAAACAAAGAAGCCACCCATGGCGGCGAGCTTGCGGGGCTCGTTGGTGAGCGAGCCGAGGACGTAAAGCACGACGTTCTGAAAGACGCCGTACTGGGCGGCGTACAGCATGTAGATGACGACGGCGCCGGCATAGGCCTTGTCATTGCAGTCGATGGATGGTCCCGGGATGGAACGGTCAAACTTCCAGCTGGCAAGCCAGATAGTCTGGGCAACGTAGGCGCCAGTGATCCAGACGGCGTCGAACGTGATGCCGTAAAAGGCCCGGCGCTGGCGGGTGCCCAGACGCTCGGTATCCAACAAAAAGCCCACGCCGAGCGTGACGGGAATCTGGATCAGGTTGTTGAGCAGCGAGTTGAGTGTGCGGGTGCGCAGGTTGAAGGCGTAGGCGTTCATGGAAGCCTGCAGCGGGAAGAACATCTCGGCCGTGAAGCAGCAGGGGATCATGATGAGGATGCGCCAGTCCTTGAACAGCGAACCCGTGATCTTGAGCGACTCCCAGGCCGTCAAGTGCTCAAAGGCAGCGAGAGCAGTGCCGTCCGAGCGGCGCAGCTGGTTCGACGGCAGCAGCAGCGAGGCAAAGCCAGCAGAGGCGACCTGGATGACGATAAAGACAATGTAGACCGAATGGGGCACGCTGGCCGAGGCAGAGTTCCAGCTGATGCCGACGGCAACAGACGCACCGACAGCGGCGCCCGAGATGTTGCCTGTCCACTGTATGGCACGCCAGAGGCCCTTGTCCTTCTCTTCGGCGTAGGCACTCGACATGTACGCGGCCGTGGTCCAGAGACAGCCGGCACAGAGGCCCAGGTACGCACCGGCGAAGATGGGAAACCACAGGTGGCCCTGGGCGTCAAAGTACCACATGGAGCCAATGTAGACGGGATAGCCGGTGATGCCAAACATCATCGTGTAGCGCGGACCCAGGGTGTTGAGCACAGTGCCGGCCATGAGGGCCGAAAAGACAAATACGCCGTAGAGGGTCCCGTTGCTAATGTTTGCCATGGTTGTGGACGTGGGCCGGCCGCCACCGGCGCCGAGCAGCGACACGGCCAGGTAGAGGCCGGGGTTGCAGAAGAGGCATGCGGCGGAGAGGAGGTTCTGGACGAACGGACTGGACGCAGGCGTCAATGCACGGTACATTGTGTGAAGAGATGCAAGCAATGGGGCACTCACTTGTTCAGCCGAAGGAAGGGCAGCTTGACAGCGCTGGACTCTGCGTCCATGGTGTCGGTGGGTCAGTCGCGTGATGGACGCGGTGGGTGACAGGATATGAGATGAATGAGAGGCAAGCTATGGGCCACCTTTACGATGGGTTGATGGGGACACTGGAGAAGGAGTGATGAGCTGACGACAATGCGGAGAGGTTATGGGGAATAGGATATGGACGGTGGAGATCAAAGAAGAAGACTCGAATGGTGAGCAATGAGAGTGGCCGTGATGCCAGGCGGTTTTTAACTTGATGCGTGAATGGGCGCGCATCCTGCCAAGTACAGATAAGTTGGTTTGTCTTGTGCTCAACCCTGCCACAGCGTGTCATTCCAACGTCCCCGAGCCAAACAGCTGCTGGCGGCGAGTATCACCAGTTTGCGCGGAATGGACAGCGGACAGAGGCCTCGAGAGGCTCGGATCTGCATGATAGCACAGCTGTCTGACATGGTTGCATGGATACAGATACAAGATCAAGATACAAGGTACATCATGACACACTGGACCAGGCTGGCGCTGTCGAGTCAGATACGGCGCACGCCGGCTCCACGGTGCAAGGAGATAAGTTACAGTTCTAACGCCCGCCATTCCAGCGTCCAGTAGCCACGCAGCTCGGCACTGGCGAGTTCCGAGAGGAGGGGTTCAGTGGGCGATATGCCGTTTAGGCACTAATTCTTAGCAGACTGCGGGCGCATGTCGGGCGCCTTAGTGCGCTGTTAGCGCCGACTACAGCACTAGCCCAGCCAACCTTATCGCTGCTGATGACGGGCTCTGTTCTCAGGGTCTGCTCCGTATGGATCCCAAGGTGAGGCAAGAGGGTCGAATCAGAAATAAACAGGAAAGAACCAGCAGAAAGTATCAACAAACGCAGAGTGGAGGATAGATGACAGTCAGAGAGTTCGACAGCCAGGCCTTTACACGAATTACAGACAACAAAACCTTTGATACAGTATGATTACACTACACACCTCTCAAAAAATCGCCGTCCCGTTGACATGACTGCCGACGCCTCCTGCACAGTTGGCTGGCGCCGTGCAAAAGAAAAAGGTCCATCGGCCGTGCTCCTTGGCCAACTTGGCCACGCCTTCGAGATCCAGCATCTCGCCAATAGGACAGCCCCAGAGCGGCAAAAGATACTCGTGCAGCTTGTAGGATTGCGTCGTGGGCCAGACTTCGAATGCGGGCGCGTCTCCTGCCACGGCGGCAAAGTAGCAGTCGTGCAGCCAGTCGATCATCTTCGGCTCCTGGAGGACACCAACCCACTGCGGCGCCGAACGGCTGCCGATGGCCTCGTTTTCTGCGTCGGTCCTCTTGTAGTAGTCTTGCGTAAATCCAGACCGAATAAACAAAAAATCGCCCGGTCGAATATCACCGCCTTGCGAGGCCGGCCGAATGTCGATGCCCTGATGCCTGCTGCAGGCGACCAGGTCGTCATAGGAAATGGGGTGCGACGACGCCGAGTCATAGAAGATGCCCAGGCTGTCGCAGTAGGCCCGGTAATCCAGCAACACCCCCCGTCCGGCAAGGGCACGGCTGCTCCAGTGGTGGATTCCGCCGGGCTCGGTCGACTGCTGGATGCCGTCGGCCGTGGTGCCGTTGTAAAACAAGCCTGTATTGCCGTAGGACACGTGCCGGAAGCCGTCCCACTGTGTTCCGGACTGCGTGTTTAGAGAATATGTATCGTCGTGTCCAATGCCACCCTCACCAAGGACGACTTTGATATTGTGGACAAACGGCTCGCGTTGCCAGCTGGGGTGTTTTGGGACATCCAGCGGCAGGTCGACCCTCGTTGATGCCCCAGACACAATCTGCTCGCGTGCCGCCAAGGCCACGCGCTGGGGCGTCAGCAGGTTGAGGCGTCCCAACTGGTCGTCTGTGCCCCAGACCCACGCGGCACCACCAGGGGCGTCTCTGAAGTGGCCGGAAAGGCGTGGCAGATCGCGGCGCGCGGGGAAGACGTCGTTGTGCGGGTCCCATGGAAGGGACGTCGGGTGCTGGATAGAAGGCATTGGCGGGGGGTATGGTTTTGCTTGGTAGTTTGACAGTGTGGTAGCTTTGTATGTTATCTCGGAGCTCGTATGTAAACAAACATCAACTTCTCAGTCCCTCAGTCCACCATCCTATTTATCTTTGTGATGCTTAACAAGCTAGCTTGGCTCTCCTTGGCTTGCTTCTCTGTCAGTGTGGCTTTCGGCACCCGGGACTGGCGGCGGCAATGCAATGGTTATCATGATCATAGTTTTGTTCACTTACACGGAGGACAAACCATGGTGCCAGGGGTGTGCATTAACTTCGAGTTTCCCCGGACACGTCATCTTACATTGCCTGCATGTGACTAGCTTCAACAAAGTACGTACTCCGTATACAAGTCAGTTCTCCTCACCATGTCGCACATGGTGTTTGGTAATGGCCTGCCTTGGAGTTGACGATCGTTTCTGGCAGAACACGCCTACTCTCGGTTCCCCTCCTTCGGATTCAGGGAGCAGTTGCTAGCTCCACTTTCGTAGCTGATTCCAAAGTCAACAAAAAATGTTGTGCAATACCAGTCGTTACTTGCTATTCACATTCGTGAATAAATTTTTATTATCGTAGTCTAACGTCTTCCCAGGCCGACGCTATGGGCTCTGCAAGTCCGGCTTCCATCGGAAACGCTGGCGAGTGAGGGGCCCGTGACTAGCTATCTTGCCAGTTCCGAGTACCGACCACCTCCATTCGGGGACCAGCCAGACATCAAGGCCGGTCAACTTCCGGCCTCTGATCTATCTCCTGTTTTAGAATTGACGCGTGCGCCTGGTATAACTATTGACTACCATGGCTAAGAAGTACGGGCAAGTTGCCTTTGAACGTTCTGGCTGCTGGAACCACAGCAAAAATAAATCAGCAAAAAATCATTCTACACTATGGATTGGGAAAGCATTGCCGCGACGTGTCAGGCGAATGTCCTCAAGGCCATCCCGCAAAAGTGGCACCTGCCATCACCACCAGATGCGTCCGTCACCGACGTCACCGGCGTGCCCCGGTCGTGTGGTCTGTTGACGGACCGACAGCTGGCCCTGACCGAGCAGACGGCCGATGCGCTCGTCAAACAGCTGCAGAGCGGCGAGCTGACGTCAGTCGAGCTCACAGAAGCCTTTTGTGCACGAGCAGCCATTGCTCATCAATGTGTACGTGTCTCACTGATGTCTTTTATCTTTCCCTCCTTTTCCTTCATTTTTTAAACAAGAAAAGAGATGGGACGACTCTAACATAGACTTCACCTTGTAGGTCAACTGTTTGACCGACTACTTTGCTGAAGAGGCGATGCAGCGCGCAGCCGAGCTCGATTCCATTCTGAAGACGACGGGCAAGCCGGTCGGTCCTTTGCACGGCCTGCCCATTGCCATCAAGGAACAGCTCATGATGAAGGGCAAAGCGGCCACATTTGCCGCCGTTGCCTGGCACGACAACATCGTCGACATAGACGCGTCGCTTGTTACGGTGCTGCAGACAGCGGGCGTCGTGCCATTCGCACGCACAACGATGCCGCAGACAGGCATGATGCTGCAGACGGTCAGCAATCTCTGGGGCCGCACGCTGAACCCGTTCCACCGGGGCTTCTCGGCCGGAGGGTCGTCGGGCGGCGACGGTGCGCTGGTGGGCATGCACGGGTCGCCTTTTTGCCCATCGACCGACATTGGCGGCAGCATCCGAGCACCGGCGACCTGTAACGGGCTGTACGCGATCCGGCCGTCGTCCGAGCGCATCCCCAAGGGCGGCCTGACGACGTCTGCGCCCGGCCAGATCTCCATCAAGGTAGCGTGTGGGCCGACTTGCCACAGTACGGCCGACTTGCGGCTGGTGACCAAGATCTTGCTGGAGCACTACAAGTACATTGGCTACGACCCGACGTGCGTGCCGTTTCCCTGGAAGGAGGCTGTTTTCCTGCCGCCTAAGCTGTGTTTTGGGGTGCTCCGAGACGACGGCGTGGTGCGGCCGCAGCCGCCGATCCGGCGGTCACTGGACGAGACGGTGCAAGCGCTCAAGGCCGCGGGCCACGACGTCATCGAATTCGAACCGCCCATGGACTTGTGGGAGGTGGCCCGGACAACGTGGAAGCTGTACTTCCAGACAGGCGCCAAAGAGTCGCAGGCACTCGTGGCAGCCGGCAACGAGCCACTGACTGAGAATTTTTCGTGGTACTTGGCTCTGTACGAAATCAAGGAGCTGACGACAGCCGAGGTGTACGCGCTCAACACACAGCAGAGCGCCATCCGCAAGCAGTTCAACCAGGCGTGGATGGCCACCAAGAACAAAACAGGTACGGGCCGGCCGATGGACGCGCTCTTGTCGCCCTGTATGCCGTCGGCCGGGTTTCCGCACGAGTTCCCTGTGTGGTGGGGTTACTTCTCGCTCTGGAACATCTTGGACTATCCTTCGACGATTCTGCCCTTGAAGGGATTCAAGGTGGACGCTGCCAAGGATCCCAGGGATGCCGACTACACGCCACGGACAAACTCGCCGTTTGACAAGATGAGCCACGAGATTTGTGAGTCAAGTCGTCCCTTTGCAGTACGTACTTTGAAGGACACAACACCTGCTAACCAACCAGACGACCCTGAGCTGTGGAAAAACCAGCCGGTGTGCGTGCAGATCGTCAAGCAACCCTACCAGGATGAAGATTTGCTGTCAGTAACAGAGGTGGTCGATGACGTTATCAACGGTAGGAAAGCATAAAGTAGAAACAGATAGACAACGTGACAGCGTCGTCAACGTCAAATTGTAACAATTTTATATACTTTTTCACGATCCGCCCGCCTAGTCCAGTCCAAAGAGGGATGCATCCCACGTCTGGCAGGCGTCCTGGAGATTGTGGCCGTGTCCAACCTGCCATGTCAAGCCCAGAATGTCCGTCCAGTCCACGCCGCCAAAGCCGTCGTCCAGAATCGACACAGCTGCCGCCGAGGGACCCACACTGGTGCCACGCCCCATTTGGTCATCGCTGTCCATATGTCCCTGCCGTCCCTGCAGGGCCTGTTGCTGCTCCTGCTGCATCTGGATGCCGTCCAGGGCCGTGGTGAACCGCTCATAGAGGCTGCGAAATACCTTGCGGACGCCTTCGACGTTGGGCCAGAAGACGCTGAGATGCTCGGCGGCGACGCAGACACGGTCCAGGAGACACAGCCCGTTAACGGCCAGCATCGTGTTGGTTGTGGTGGAGGACGCCGTGCTGTCTGGTCCGCCGTTTGCCTCGCCCAAAACGCCCAGCGAACACTGCACGTCCTTGCCAATCTGGATCGCAGCGGCAGTCAGGGCCGTCACTGCGTTGCAGGGGCACTGTGCGAGCATGTTCTTTTCGTGGAGTGTTTCGAAGCAGGAGACAATGTCGCCACTGGCGCTACTGCCGACGCGGCGGGCGTTGTCTGAGGAGGCCGCGTCGGTCGAAAAATCAGCCAACTCGGCCAAAGACAAGCGGTATAAATGGATGACGAGGGTGTGGTAGTTGAGGCGGAGGTAGATGTCGCCAAAGCTGTCCGTCTTGCCGAGGCCAGACGACGACAGCGTCAGCATCCAGCGCACCAGCCGCGCATTCAGCTCGTCTGCACGTCTCCTCAGGTCGTCGCCGCGCAGCACGCGCGCCACGCCCGGCGCACTGAGGTGCATGACATCCAGGGCAATCTGGCAAAGCTCCGTCTGGCGCACGCAGAAAGCCACCTGGACGTTGGGGTTGATGCGGCCCGACACCTCTCGGAAGTCTTCGAGGCACAGTGGATCCTGGTCAAAGTCTTCGCGGCGGATGGCCGAGGGGCGGCCGTGCTCGAGCGCCGACAGCACCTCGGCCTGGAAGAGCGTCCACCAGATACGGCGCCACAGCCGCCGGTCCTGGATGGGCATGCGGCCCGGCTCCAGAGGGTCCTTCATGAGGTCGCGGTGCATGCCAATCCCGTAGGCAATGCGGCAGGCAACGCCCAGCCAGTAGAAGCTGTTGGAGCTGGCGGTGTCGCCGTTCTGCAGATGCCACGTAAACAGCAGGGCGGCCTGAACGAGGTGCAGGCGGTCGTGCTCGTGGCGCATGTCAAAGACGCACTTGGCGCGCCGAAACAGCACGGCTTTGACAATGTGCCGGGCGTGCACGGCCTTGGCGTGGGACGAGACGTGGGCGCCGACGAGCAGGACAGAGTGCAGCAGCACGAGGGCCGGCTGGTTGTGCGGGTCGGCGTAGCGCGCGCGGAAGTCAGACTCGTCGATGACGGGGAAGTAGGGGTTGACCTTTTCAAAGTAGGCGTCGATAAAGTCATCGCGGATCTCCTTTTCAGGAAACGAGTTGATGTCGCGGACGACAACGTCCGGATAGGCATTAAAGGAGGCAGATGGGGCCGAGGCAGACGGAGCCGACGAGCTTGCGTTGTCGTCTCGGGCAGCGGCATCATGGGACTTGGTTGCCGCCTTCGTCCGGAGCTCGTCGGTCCGCATGTGCCGTTGCGCCTGCTGGCAGGACAGCGGCGACAGCGGCGGCCGGATCTGCGGGTAGGGGTAAACGAGATACTGCGGGCGCGGGCGGTCCAGCTTGATGAGGTGTGTCATGTTGGAGATGTGCGTGCCCATGTACGTGACGCGCACATTGTCAGGCATATCAAACACGCCCCAAGACGACGAGGACAGGCCGTCGCGAAAGAAGCGCAGCAGGCCGTTCTCGGCAATGTTGATGGAGAGTGCGACCTCGGATTCCGGTGGCTCGACGGCGAGGCTCGTGTGCGACGTGTGTGTGTCGGTGCTGTCGCTGCGGTGGTTGTGTGGGCAGGAGCAGGACACCGACGTATGTGCAGGGCTGGCCGTGGCGGCAGTCGTGGCGGCGGTCGTGTTGACGGTTGTGCTGGTGGCGGCTGTTTCGTCCAAAGACGCTCTCGGCGAAGGTGGCAGTGGCGACGACGGCGACGACGACGACGACGACGAAAACCGCTGGGAGAACCGCTGGGGACGTGAGCCGGGCCGAGTCTGCGGCCGTCGCTGTCGTCGCCAGCCGACTGTAAAGCGGCACTCGACGGCGGCCTTCGTGCAGGCGCTGCAGGGTGCCTCATCGACAGAGTCGCAGCGGACTTTGCGGCGGCGACAGACATCGCACGAGTGCATCTGCTGTCGCCGGGATGTTGGTGTAGTCCGCATGCTGGAGGAGTGTGACGAAGGCGGTGGTGTGCTGTAGGTCATTGTGAGGGGAACGCCGTAACGTGCTGTAATGTGCTGTATCTTACAGTGTTGATACGTGCTGGAGGTGCTCAGCGTTAGAAGGCAACACAATTTGCATTCCCAGACGAAGAAGTTGCGTCCGTCAGACTTTCTTCTGTCAACAATCAGAGATGCCGATTCTGAAAATCAAAACTTCGCGTCATGAAAAGCATATCCGCCGACAATCAATGGCTTCTGTGCGTTCTGCGCGAGATGACAAAACAATGGTTCGCAATGAGTGAGCGGTTGGCCCCATAACGCCCCAAACGCACTACCGATAAGACGTCTCGTCGACTCCGCACCTTTAGCGGACGCTAGCGTGTGTAGTGGACGACAAGCGCCTGTGACCCCTGTGACCACCGCCCGCAACTCGGAACTCAGATTCGGTCTTGCATCGAGTTCCGAATGTGACACTGTCATGACTTATACGCTTGGCGAGAGAGGGTGTATGTGTGTGTGTGTGTGCATACGCCAACTTCGGCTGCGCATCTCGCGAGTGGGAAACGGCATTCGGCACGACTACGTGGCGATGCCATCAAGTGCTGGGAGTCAGCATGCCCTTCAGAGAAGCCGTCTTCGGACACTCGACAGTGTACCTTGCTCATAAAAGAGGAAAGGGGAAAGAGAAGTAGACGAAGAAAGATGACCACCAAGCTCAGACTACTCGGACCAAGCAGCCAACTCGCATCATTTAGCTCACACCAGTACATCACACAACAGACTCTGCCCACCACTTCTCACCAGAATGAAGCCCGTCGTCGTCACCAGCGACCCGCACGGACTGTTTGACAGCCGACCGACCTTCTCGCACGTTGCTAGCGTGTTGGGCCCGTCGCGGGTCATTATGACGGCCGGCCAGGTGGGCGTCGATGCACACGGGCGCGTGCCCGAGGATCTGCGCGAGCAGATGGCCGTGGCGTATTCAGGTCTGCAGCGGTGCCTCGAAGCAGCGGGCGCCACCGTCCAGGACATTATCAAGCTGGTGTACTACATTGTCGACTACGACCCCAACAACCGCGTGCACGTCGAGCCGCTCGTTGCATTCCTGCAGGGCCACCGGCCGGCGACGACGCTTGTCCCCGTGCCTTGCCTGGCGCGGCCCGCTTTCAAGTTTGAGGTGGAGGCGTATGTGGCGATCCCGCAGCAGCCAACACAGGAGGTGGACGTGGTGGTCGTGGGTGCCGGCCTCAGCGGGCTCAAGACGGCATACGACCTGCAAAAGTCGGGCTACTCGGTGGCAGTGGTAGAGGCGCGCGACCGCGTGGGTGGCAAGACGTGGTCGGTTGAGCAGACGACGGGCGACGGCAAGTTTGTGGACCGCGGTGCGGCGTGGATCAACGACACAAACCAGAGCGAGGTGCACGCGCTGGCGCAGGCACTCGGCCTAAAACTGGTGGTCCAAAACACGACGGGCAATGTCGTCCAACAAGACCGGGACGGAGGCGTGTCGCAGTTTCCGTACGGTTCGGTCCCAGTAGGACTGGCGACGGCAGGCGGCGTCGACGATATGGCCGCCCTGAGAGACGCAACCGAAAAGGCGTGCCAGGCACTCGACATCCGTGACCCTGTACGCACGGGCGGCCATCTGGACAGCATGACGTTTGAGCAGTGGATCACGTCGGTCGGCGGCGGCGCGACAGCTCTGGCCTCGGCGACCGTGTGGACGCGTGCGATGCTGGGCATGGAGCCGCGTGACTGCAGCGCGCTTTTCTTCCTCAACTACTGCAAGAGCGGCGGGGGGCTGTTGCAGATGCGCTCCGACCAGAAGAACGGCGGCCAGTACCTGCGCTTCGAGCGCGGCACACAGAGCCTGTCCATCGGGCTGGCCGCTTTGCTCAAAGCGGGAACCGTCCTCCTCTCGTCGCCCGTCCGGTCGATCGTCCAGACAGGCAGTGACGGCCGTGTCCGTGTCGTGTCGGCCCGCGGCGATTTCGTCTGCAAACGCGTCGTCGTGTCGGTGCCCACGCCGCTGTACAAAGAGATCCAGTTTGAGCCGCCGCTGCCGCCCGCCAAAGCCGCCCTTGCCAGCGCCAACAAGCTCGGCTTCATCAACAAGGTCATTGTGCGCTACGCCAGGCCGTGGTGGCGCGAGTCCGGGCTGTGCGGCATGCTGCAGTCGTTTGTTCAGGCCGGCCCAGCGTCGGTGACGCGTGATTCCAGCGTCGATTCCAAGGGCCAGTTCTCCCTCACCTGCTTCTGTGCCGGCGACGCAGGCATTGCCTACTCAAAGATGGCCCGGGCCGACCGCTTCCAGGCCGTAGTCGACCAGGTCAAGGCCACACTGGGCGCAAGTCTTCCTCCTGGCAGCGTGCCCGACCCGGTTGGCTTCGAGGAGCACGAGTGGTCGCACGACCAATGGGCCCAGGGCTGCCCGTGTCCAGCCGCACCGCCGGGCGCCATGACCCTGTACGACCACGCATTGCGCACCACCCATGGGAAGGTACACTTTGTCGGCACCGAAACGGCTTTTGAGTGGAAAGGCTACATGGACGGCGCGCTGCGCTCGGGTATTCGTGGAGCAGAAGAGGTCTCGCGTGCGCTGTCGACACCAAAGCTGTAGGCTCAGTTGTCGCGGTACCGATGACTGGCGAAAGATGTGCAGGCTATGTTGTATACAGAGGAATAAGAATTGATTGGTTTGTTGTTGTGGCGCGCATTATGGACACCGTTGCCGTTGACTTCGTCGTGTCATGGCATGCAATGTGGGTAATGTTGATGGGTGTTGGCGTCGATGAGGTCTATTTCAGCCAATCACCTTCCGCGAGAATATCTTCCAGTATTTTTTTGTGCCTGTCCACTAGCCGTCAGCACCCCAGTCTCGCTGTAGTCCCTGTAAATGCACGCCGCTACCGCCTATCTTGATGCACACCCAGCCGGCGGTGGCTGCTAACTCCAGTTGTGTTAAGGAGACCACATCGAGAACATTTTTAATGCCTTTCAACGTCTGCTGAGTAAATAAAATCCTTTTGAACACCGCCGATACTATGCCATGCCTCGTATGGGCAGGTCTTATCGGCGACACCCCATCTCCGAAACGCGCCCCACTTTGGCCAAAAGTAGGCTTTATACGAATTACACTGTATTGGGCTCCCATAGCTGACCAATGCAGTCGTTTCGTCCGCTCTCGACCGGCGAAATCTCGAGTGCGCTCTGTCATTCCGGGGCCCGGTTCTTGTTAAGCAAATAATACCTCGGATGTCCGACATCTTCTGCGCTCCGTGATTGGAAATGCGGCTTCTTTGGAGTTGCCATTACGACATATGTGCACAGTACACGAATCTTATAGAGTGACGACTTAGCTCTAAGCGTGCCACAACATCGCCATGCAGTTAGCGCTTCCTAGTACCGCGATCGCTTAAACAATTCCCGGACAGCCCTTGACAATATGCACTGTTCAATACATATCCCCGCGATCGTTTTCCATTTCTGTTTTCCGCCCTCCACTCCAAACCGCCTACTGGATTGCATCATAGTGCGGCTCGGCATATAAGTCATGGCGTGCGGCTCGAGAGGGGCCGTCTGTTGACGGCAATGGCCAGTGCCCTCCTGACAACACCACATCCAATTGACATCAACGCCTCGCCATACTACACCGCCATCATGAAGGAAGCTCAAGTCTCCAAAGGTATTCCTCCCAGCTGCTCTGTAAATGTTTATACCATTTCTCCTCTAACCTTCCCGTCTAGACACTGTCGTGCAGATCGTCGATGTCCCCGTTCCGAACCCGGCTGCTGGCCAGGTCCTCATCAAGGTCGTCGTCTCCGGCTCCAACCCCAAGGACTGGAAGCTTCCCGCGTGGCGTGACCTGACCCATAACTCGGGCGACGATATTGCCGGTATTATTGCGAGCGTGGGTGCCGGTGTGACCGAGTTCAAGGCCGGCGACCGCGTGGCCGCCTTCCACGAAATTGGTGAGGCCGCCGCCAGTTTTGCCGAGTATGCCCTGGCCTGGGCCCACACGACGTTCCACATTCCTGAGACCACGTCGTTCGAAGAGGCATCCACCATCCCGCTCGTGGCCCTGACGGCCGCCGTTGCGCTCTTCCACGACCTGGGCTTACCGGACCCGTGGACCACGGCCGCTGCCACCGACAAGCCCGACCCGTGGAAGAGCCTGGACGACTCCGGTAAACACGGTGCTGTCGCGGAAACGCCGCTCGTCGTCTACGGCGCGTCCTCGGGCGTCGGTGCTGCCGCCATTCAACTGGCTCGCCTCGCCAACATCCACCCCGTCATTGCCGTCGCTGGCCAGTCGACTGCCTTTGTCGAGACCCTTCTTGACAAGAGCAAAGGCGACGTGGTCGTCGACTACCGCGGAGGCGACGACGCCGCCATTGCCGCTCTAAAAAAGGCCGTGGGCGGCCGGACTGTTCGCCATGCCGTCAACGCCATCAGCGAGGGCAGCAGCAACTACATTGTGAGCTCGGTACTGCAGCCCGACGGCCATGTCTCTCTGGTGCTGCCGTGGAAGGACGACGAGCGGATCAAGGGGACAGTGCAGTCCGTCCTCACGAGCGTCGGCCGTGTCCACCGCGACCTCAAGGATCTAGGCTTCGTCTACTCGCGCTACTTGGGCCGCGCCTTGTCCGAGGGCACCTTCAAGGGCCATCCTTATGAAGTTGTGCCTGGTGGCCTGGCCGGCGTGCAAACTGGCCTGCAGAAATTGCGCGACGGCAAGGCACACGGCATCAAGTACGTCTTTCGCATTGCCGACACCGAGGGCGCTAGTAAGGACAAGTTGTAGCGCGTTGTAAGCGTGTAAGTACAGCAATAGTTTACATATCTTACGTCTAAAGATACTTCTATTGATTACGACTGAATTGTTTCCTAAGTAAAATGAGAACCGTTAAATTAATGGAATCTGCTCCAAGTTGTTGTTCATTTATACATAATATTATTTACTTATTATTATTATTATTCGCCTTTCTCAGCCAGTCCTGGCTATTGGCGTCTAGCTAGGCAGAACCCTCATGGGGAAAAAACTACCACAGTACTACGTGTGAACACTTTCCGTGTGTCGGGTGTGTGCAGCGGCCCTCTATAGGTGCCGTTATATGGTAACATAATCAAACAAGATAAACAATTTAAGTAGAGAGAGAGAGAGAGAGGGAGGGGGGTGGGGTGGTTAGTCCGGTGCCGATGTTTGCTCTAGCTCCCGGGCTAGCCGGTACTCCGGTAGCCTGTCGCTCCGGATAAGCCACCGGAGGAGGGGTCTAACCATTAGTCCGGAGTGTAGCCGCCGGTGTAGCTCGTCGGTGGTGCGGGGCTAATCGGGTGGCCGGGGCGGGGTGTCGGTGCAGTCTAAGAGGACGTGGGCCGTGGTCTCTTCTCCGGCACCGTATTAGTACTCCGGTGAATCTACCGCCTTCCTTTTAAAGAGGTAGGCCCGGAGACCGATATGACCGGAGCGAATTTGTGTTAGTAGACTACTTTTAACTTTAGTAAGGCCGTGGTTGTCAGAGGGTCCTAGGGATAGGGGTTCAATAGAGAGAGGATCACGAAGCAAGACAGCCAAAACGTGGGTAGTAGGATGTGCAAAATCTAATCCTTACCCCGCCTCATCGAGAGGAGAGGGCTCGGATGAGCTTATATTGTTATCTGTAGAAACACCGTAGATTCCCCGTTGAATCAACGCATGCCTAAGGCACCCACGCAGAAGGCGCCCTGGCCTTAGAGGCTGGCGGCCAGCTATAGAGGGGAGTGTATAGGCACTCTGCGATGCACCGTAGAATCTCTGGCGAATGACAAGTAAGTGGAAGGGGCCTGTAGGTGCCTGACAATTGGCCAGGGCCCTGGCGGCTGGCGGCGGCCATGCTGGCGGGCCGCGCCCAACAGGCACGCTAGTAAGGCCTGACTGACATAAGCGGTGAAACCCCGTTGAATCCCCGTAGATTCAACGGTGTTTGGGCATGCCATGACATTTAGTTACCGGGGTGTCGGGGTTACCGGGGTTGTTAAGGTACGTGGGTGTTTATTGTAATATAAGGGTAGTTTATATCTCTACCACCGCCACCGTAAACGTGGTAGAATAACTAGTCTCGGAGCCGGTGACTAGTATAGGCGTGGTTAAGGTGACCGGGGGCGGTATAACGATACGGAGGGCTTAGGAGGTGACAGTGTAGAATAACTTCTAAAGGACCGTATCAAGGGAGGCCCCGACGTAAGGGTCGGCCCGGTATACAATTAACAAGGCGGCGGTGGCGGTGGTAGCGTGGGCTTCCGCAATACCGCAGATAACGGCGACATCGGGGGGGATAAAGGTGGTGAGTGGTGCCGGCGCCGCGGTGTCGCCGTTAAAGCCGGTGGTCGTCGTGCTTAAGGCCGGGGGCATAGAGGGGGTAGTCAGCTCCTCAATGGTGCGGCTCCGTTTGGACGGGGATTGTTGGGGGCCTGCCTGGCCTGTGGTGTCACGCTCGGGCGTCCGGGGGATGGGGCTGCTGGTCGGTGCGGAGCTGTTGGCCGTCGGGGGGCGGCCACGTTTGGCGGGGGATAACGGAGGTGGGGGTGGTGCGGCCGGGCCGTGGGCCCGCGCGGCGGCGCGCCGTGCCCGGGGGGCAGCCGCAGGCATGCCGGCGGGTGGGTGGCAGTATGTAAAGGAATAGGTGCCTAGGGCCAAAATGGGGTGACCGTAGGTATGGCTCAGTGAAGGAAAAGAATCTGAGTAAATGGAATAAGGACAGAGGTACGTGGCATGGGGTCGTATTAATATTATTTACTTACATTTGTTCAATTTTACACAAAGAAAATCAAAATAATTACCTCACAAATAATCTAGTACAAGAAATCACATGAAAACATTCAATTAAATTACGATTTAGTACTATCAATTTTTTTTTTGGAAGTGAGCAAAGGCCATGCATGAAAGCCGTATGTATCTCGCTATTGCAAAAATGCAATAATTTTGTTTATTGTATTGCGCTGAGCTGATAGTACACCGGGCAGGCGGCACTGACATGTAGGCGTCACTAGTCGTGGTGGGGCAATCCAGCAATACATTCTGGGCGGCATCGAGCCTCAAATTTTCATCCCACTGAAACAGTCATTTTCGCCAACCTCACGTCACCACTGCAAACCACCGTCAGCCCACCATGGAGCTCGCGGACTTTGCCGTCGCCATCGAGCACCTCCCACCGGGCTACGCCGTGTACGCCGCACTTTTCACTGACGCGGCCAACGCCGCCTTTCTGCAGGCTCAGCTCGTCGCTCGCAATGCCGACTTCGAGTACGCGCTCATCGACGCCGCCACTGTCGTCTCGCGCACCCACCTGCTGGCGGCAGTCTACAAAGCTGTGCTGGCGCACAAGTCAGGGACGCTCAAGACGCCCAATGTGCATTCGGAGGCGGTCCTGTCGCTGAGTCCGTCGTTAAATGTAGTTCCCCCAGTGCTTCCTCTCTATTCTTCGCCTGCCATACTCGCCGTCGCCACAAGCTTTGCTAACAGCCACAGATCGCCGAAGCATACCGCCGGTATGGAATCACAGCAGATACACGAAATGTAGTGGCCGTCAAGGTGCTGCTGGACGGCGCCGACCCAGCTCCAGTCTGGGAGCATTTGGCCGAGCATGTGCAGGGTACGCCCACATCGCTGTCGGATTCCGTAGCGCTGGCCAAGTGCACAGATCTGGCACGTGTACGAAAGTACTACAAGCTGAACGGTGTGCCGTCTCTGGCCGGCAACGAGGACACGCCGGCCAAGCGACACCAGGCGGAAGTGCTGGTGCTGGGCGCCATGGCATTGCGGGGATTGTAAAAGGAGGATGTGACATAGAGGGCGTTACTTTGTTAGGTTATGGCGTTTCAAGGCCAAGGCGTCGGTATGGTATTCCTGTTTGGCAACTGTTTCAATTACAACGAAAACAAAATCTTGAACGGCTACTCTGCCATGCTAAATCAACGCTGGAAGACACCTCTTTGGTTCAACGCAAGTGTATGAGCAAACAAAAATCACGAATGGCATTCTACCCCCCAGTCTAGGCCCTCCGTGCAAAAACAGCCTTGCACCGCCGCAACAACTCCGCCATCATAGCGTCCCTGCTGCACTTGGTCCGCCGCACTGCGTCCCGGTTCTCGTGCGCCCGCCGCAACAGGTACTTCATGCACTCGCCCGTCGTGCCCCACACCAGATACTTGTACACCTGAAGGGGCGGCACCGTTGTGTCCGGCTGCTGCTGCGCAATCGTGTCGTCCAGCACCAGCTGGCAGCTGATCTCGTCGGCCATGCCCTGCAGCTGCCCAAAGGCCACATCCGTCGTCTTGGCCATGCCCGACACCAGCAGTGCCTGTACATGCTCCACGCTGGCCGCGTTGTGCGACGCCACCACGAGTCCCACGACCGGGAATGCTTCATCGTTCGTTCCCGTCCCCGGCACTAGAGGTGCCGTCCACTCCCGTCGCAGCAGCCCCTCCGCCATGCCATCGTATGCGCGGTCGGTGTCCTCCTTAGTGTCGTGGATCAAATGGCGCGGGTCCGAGCCCAGGTACGCGCCTCGTACGAGTTTGACGCCCAGCGCGAATCCGCCCTCACGGGCCAAGCGTAGGTGCGCTGACAGAACGGCGCCCGTGGCCTTGAGGTAGGCCTGATATGTACCGTATATAAAGGCTTGCTCGGGCGTGTTGTACTTGCGCATGTACGTCATGGTCCAGTCGTCAATGCCTGCCTGCACAGCTTGCTGCTCAGCGTCAAACAGGAGACGCACCTTGCGCTCAACCGCCAGCTGGCAGATCCGGTCGATGGCATCGGCAAGCGGTGGCGACGGAGGGAGCTGTTTCGACAGGTTGTGCAGTGCCTGAATGCCGGCGCCCGAAAACTTGAGGGCCACAAAGTCGCCGGCCGACGTTAGCCGCACCGTCTCGAGAGTGCCCTCGGCCCACGAGCGGATCTCGTTCGCCGTGGCTTCAAGTCGGTTTGAGCCATCAAATGTATCGAGATTCTTCTTCTCTTCATCCTTGAGCACAACCTCCTTGGCGTATCCCAAAATCACACCGCGGAAACCGATGCTCTTCAAGTTGTCAACCGTTTGCCGCACCTCGCGCTCGTTCTCGCCCGCACAGTATTGAGCGTAGAAGGTCTTTTTCAATAGATATCGCAGCAGGAAGTTTCGGTCCGGGTTCAGTAAGGGGTTTGTGCTGTGGGAAAGCAACGTCATAACGGCCATGGACGGGCCTAGAAGAAGTGGCGACGATGAAACGGTTGTGGCCATAAGCGAGCGCAAGATGGACGAAAGCGGCAAGACCGAGAGTGCTGACGGTTTACCTGGACCGGGAGCCGCTGCTGCTGGTGTTGTCGTGGCGCCAAAAACGGCGGGGCCATTATTGATGGCGAGATGATCGGCCGGGATGGGCGGACTTGGCCGCTGCTTGGACGTGTGGATAGCTCGGCCACGGGGCGCCGTGTTGGAGGTAGACGATGATGCCACAGAGATGGTGGAAACACCACATCGTAGCGCGTGACGCGCTGCCGCCGTCGGCGACGACAGCATGGCAGTGGTAAATGTTGATAGAGGCGAGAATCTCGGGAGAAATCGACAAATGTAATGTTATGAAGAGAAAGAAGAGAGATTCGAGAAGTCAGATCAGAGATCGAGAGAGAGGACTATTGGTGTAGATAGGAGTGGGCAAGCACGAGTTATCTATGGAGAAGATAGATAAGTGATGGTGGGATGATGGTAGTCTCAGGGACGTTGGACAAGATATTAACCCGAAGGCCCCAGGATGTGTGGAGACGAGGAGATAGATCACGAGAGTCGACGGGAATGTCAGAGTGTATCAAAACAGGCAGGACCTAAAATAAGACACTACGAGCGTTCACAAGTTCCCGGAAATGGAAGGCGGGTGTATAAATAAAAGGAGGAGGGAGGGAAGGAGCGGCTCTCCGATGCAAATAGCTCGCCCCAAACCTCCGACTATCGCAAAGGGGGCAAGAGCAACCGGGGTTCTGGACTGTTATGAAATGGACAAGCTGTAGCAAATATGATTCTCGCATCATTTTCTAGAGCACTGGCTCGGTCCGGTAAGTAATTCGAGGTTCTGGCAAATCAATACCGTAGGTCGAGTCGACTGCCCTTATCACACGAGAGGGCGGCCCAATTGAAAGACATTGAGAATGCACCAAACTCTCGTGTTAGTGATCACGTGTGCGGCGGGGCGTACATGAATGCCGCAGATAGCCGAGTGGTTCATTGTAACGGCCTGCGCTGGCAGCATTCAACTCTCCATTAGTACCCATAACCAAAGCGTTTTCCATTCTAATCCGTCAATCGGCCGCAATTTGACCTTCATTAAGGACAATGCCTTGAATGGCCGTTCAATGTGGCCAAAGTCCCCGCAAAATGGACCATACGCTAAGCCGGAGAAGATCTCAGAGCGTGAATGAATGGCATGCATGTAATAGAAGTACAAAAATGTGGAAGCCGAAGAGAGAAAATCAGTCTATTTCCCCCATCGAGCTGCGAGTTTCGGCCATTTCATGCTCGATGATCGAGGGATTGGTGAAGCGCTAATAGCACAGTGTGGCAATGAAGCGTGAATGGCGAGTACTGTAAGCCTGGATTGCACGGAGAGCGCGCAAATCAACATGTGCCAGCATCTCGGACGGGCTAGTGGTCACTGAAGCGCATTCCTACGCCTGTGCCTGGCGTGTTAAGCCGTAGCAAGACGCAACAAGGTGCAACAAACGTTAAAAGACCCAACGCAACAAGGTCTCATTCCATGCCACGTTTGCCATAGCGCCCGGGACGTCATTTGTGCCTGTTTGCTGGTTCTGTCTCGACCGTGAACGGCTTGGTTTGGCCGCTGTCTCGTCTGTGGTGACGTCTGAGTCGGGTTTCACAGCTGAATAGTGCGTTGTCTATCGACATGGGCTATTGGCCTCGCTGGCCATGTCAGCCTCGTCTTGTCTGTTACTTTGAGCATTCTCTTCGTATTTCTCGTCATTATCTTGGGTGTCTTGGGATATGTGTCGTTATGCGTTCATTTCGTTATGACTCGTGTGTCTTTCTGCAATACAGCTGGCGTGTCAGGCACCTCAGGCTGGCTCCGGCTTTTCAACTTCCGCTGCACATAATCCACATAGCTGATCCGACGTCCCCGCGCGAGACCTGCGAGGTCCTGTAGGCTGCCATATGCAAACCCCACGAGGATGGCCGTCTTGGTTGTCCGTGCCGCTGTCGCGAGGGGAAAGCGGTCTGTGTCGAATGTTAGTTGAGTTCAACGTACTCCCTCTTGTGCCTTTCTTCTCCACACCGTCACTTACTCCATAGACTAAAGCCGCCGGCAACCGTGACACAGGCCAGTACCGTGTTGGCCACGTCCTTGGTGTCGCGGTAGTGGTCAAACAGCGTCTCGATGCCAAACATGGCCGTCGTCCACACTGACACCTTGGCGCCCATGCGCAGGCCCTCGCGGATGCCACCGTACGCCACATGGTAGTTTTTAGACTTGTGGTACAGGTACCAGCCCGTGGTAGATGTCGGCAGCTTGTGCGCGTGCTCGGCGCGGAAGCGCATACCGGCCATGGTGCTGCCGTGCGCAATACCTAGGCCCATGCCAACAGTAAATGAGGCCATCGTAGCGAGCGGGATGCGGACGACGTCTGGCAAGGATAGTCGGGACTGGCACCAGTATTCGTTGATGGCTTCCTGTTCGGCCTCCGACGCGGCGGCACCTCGCGTGCGCGTCGGGGTCGGGGGTGCGATCGGTGCGGTTGTTGTAGAGTCTTTGTTGTTGGACGTCGTTTCCGAGGCCAAATGATCCATAGCATGGATGGCCAGCCCCCCACGCGCCGGTGTGGCCATGCTTGTATCTGTCTGTTTGTCTGAGTGTTCGCGTAGATCGACTATGGGCGAGAGGGATGACAGACGGATGAGGGATCAAAATAAGCACGGGAGGCTAGGTCGAAAGTGCAAGCGTCACATCATGATAAACTCTTGACAGCTTCAGTTCGAGCAAAACTTGATGCTGCATTTAGCGGCCCAGGGTCAGGCGCCGCGGTTATACTGGGGCCACTAAAAGCGACTTAATGATTGGCCACTGCCTTGGCGGAGACTGGCTGCTGCGGTGAATGCTAGCGATTGACCGGACCTTCACGTCGTCCATCTTCAGCCTCACCCCGTAGACACAAGACACCACGGACCTCTAGCAAACCTCTAGCAAACTGGCAAATATGGTAAGAAAATCTTGGGTGGCTACGGCTACTCACTTGCGAAGATAAAGTCACGCATAGGCTCCTGCTAATCGAGAAGGCTGCGATCGACATCCCCAACGATGGCATTTCCCTTCGCTTCAAGTACGGACCACAGACCATCTTCCTTTTCGTCGACCGCTCCGCGACGTTTGACGCGATCTCGACCCAACTGCTCGAAGTTTTACGCGAACGTTACCCACGCGGCCTAGCCAACGCGGCCATGCTGCCCGAGACGACACCCATCCCTGCTGCTGGCGAGGAGGCCCGCGTCGTTTATGCCGCACCAAAGAACCTACGCGACCTGGCAGCCGGATGGAAGCCGCTCAACACAGACAACGGTGAGACCCCGGCGTCTATGCGTCTAAGAGAGAACGCGGCCCTAGCGTTTGCCATCCAAAAGGGCGACGAAATAGGCGAGGCAGCCTCGTTCCACGTCGAGATTCCGACTTTTGAAGACGAGGACGAGTGAGTGGGAGCGTGGGCAGCAATGATGCCAGGGAAGGCGAAGACGATATACCAAGGAACAGTTGCCGACCGACTGTCGACAGACGCTGTGTTGGCGAAAGTGAGAACGACTGTGCGACATGATTTTGTCGCCCAAGACGCACTTTACGCGAGACACTTGCAAAATAGACACAATGGCTCAAAAGTGTCAGTGCTACTGCACTCGTGTCCACTAAAGTTATGTTCTGGACAGCCAGCAACGGCATATTTACGGAACTGGGGACCCGTTCACAGTCTACCTCTGTCCCGGCTAAAAAGTGGACCCGACGCCCTTGCACTGGTCCTAGGCGCGTTGTAGCATTTTAATTCTTTAAATTGTTCGAAATAAAAATAAAAAAAATGCAAGCTAGACTTGCAGAAAGGGGCTGCATCGAAGCTTTCTAACCAAATTCAACCATTAAGAGATCCTGTCGTATTCTTTCTTCGTCGTCTCCTTTTTTATTTTTATTTTTTATTTCAGTTTTCGCGTGTTGTATTTACCAATTTTTTCTTTGACCTTTCTCTCACCGTGTCCGTTTATCGAGCATACCCATGTCTGCGTGACGGCGCTGCCCTCTCTCTTTTTGTCACCTTTCCTGTTTCCGCGATTCGTTCGTTTCTTCGCATCATCACATGTTTGCCTCGCCGACGGCCCTCCTCCGCAATGCGTTGCGTGTCCTCGTGCCAGTGGCGGTAGCGCTGACCGTATACACCTACCTGTACCCGGTCTTTGGGCAATGCGCCTTTCCTCTGCCGCCTCGACCGACGACGGAATACTCCGACACCGACAGCGCATCGTCCGCGTTCCGAAAGACACTTGGCCTGCACCTCCCGTCAAGTCTCGATGGTTTGCTTCCGGGCCGCAGTGGCTTGGAAAGCCGTCCGCTCGCCCCCTTCCGAATGCTCGCGCTCGGCGATCCGCAGCTCGAAGGCGACACGTCGATCCCAAACGCCTACAGCGACCAGTCCTTCCCCAACCTCGTCCACGCCTTCAAGCTGGCCACGTTCCAGAAGATTCCCTCCGACCATGGCGAAGAAAACGGCCCCGACGACGACTCTGTCTCCTCCATGGCCCTCCGCGAGCGCATCCGCCAGACGCTGCACGACCTGGTTGACTTTTGGTTCCTCGACATCCCCAACACGATCCTATCCGGCCGCAAGCGCATCGACTTGTTTGGCAACGACTTTTACCTTGCACACATTGTGCGTTTGATGCGCTGGTGGACGGTACCAACGCACATATCTGTCTTGGGCGACCTTCTGGGAAGCCAGTGGGTGGACGACGACGAATTTGAGCGTCGTGCTTTTCGCTTCTGGAACCGCGTCCTCAAGAACGGCGAGCGGATCCCCGACGAATTGGCCATGTTCCCGGCTGATGAGTACGACCTCTCCGGGTACCTGGGTACGCCGGCCAACACGAGCACCCCCATCAACCAGACCGTAGCCGATATTGCCGCTTCTTGGACCCGCCGCATCATCAACGTGGCCGGCAACCACGACATTGGCTATGCCGGCGACATCACCGCTGAGCGCCTGGCGCGATTTGAGCGCCAGTTTGGCAAGGCCAACTACGAGCTGCGGTTTGAGCTGCCCGTCGACCGTCTGAGCACTGACGCGCGTACCGCCGTGTTCGACGACGAGACCAATCCGGACACGCATCTCCTCGTGCCCGAGCTGCGCATTATTAACCTCAACGACATGAACCTAGACACGCCTGCCTATAGTACGGACATCCAGGACCAGACCTACAACTTTATCAATGCCGTCATCAACACCGCCTCGGCCGTCGAGTTCAAGGGCCAATTTACCATTGTCTTGACGCACATCCCGCTCTATAAGCCCGAGGGGGTTTGCGTTGACGCGCCTTATTTTGCTTTCCACGATGACGATGGAACGCTGCGCGAGCAGAACCTCTTGAGCGAGGACGCCAGCGAGGGTTTTCTGCAGGGCATCTTTGGGATGCACGGCGACCGCAACGCGCCCGGAGGCGGACAGGGCCGCCGCGGCGTGATTCTTAACGGTCACGACCACGAGGGGTGCGACACGTTCCACTATATCAACCAGTCCCACAAGATTCCCGACGAGGACCGTCGCTGGGAGACAGCAACGTGGGCGACCGCGCGGGCCGAAGGTTTGCTGGGCAAAGAACGCGATGGACTGCCGGGTGTGCGGGAGATTACCGTGCGCAGCATGATGGGCGAATTTGGAGGCAATGCCGGCCTGCTCAGTGCTTGGTTCGATGAGGATGCGTGGGAGTGGCGGTTCGAGTACGCGACCTGTGCATTTGGCCGGCAACACGTATGGTGGGTGGTTCACATTGTGGACTTGGTCACGGCTGGACTGCTGCTGGTTTTCTACGCCATAAGGACGTTTGAGTCACTCACAGGAAAGCCACTGGCCTGGCCAAGTTATGTAAATGTTCAAAAGAAGGAGCTGCCAAAGGAGAAGCCGAAGCCGGCGAAGGCGGCCGTGGCAAGTGCAGAGAAAGGCCCGAAACCAGTGTCTAATGGCACTCCAAACCGATGACGGTAGATAATGACTGGGTATGTTTATTAATATTTAAAGACTGCGTTGCTTTGCTTTGGAGTTTGCTATGGCTTTGGAATTCTGTTATTTTCTTTTCTGACTTTATAGACTGGACCGGTGCCATGCGCAACTAGATAGGAGTAATGTAGATAAAACGATGGTTGGTTACATTGTTATATTTGTTATATTGTTAAGTTGTGATTTTGCTCATATGTCATGGCTTCCATTTTATTTGTATGCTTTTTCCGTCTTGTAGCCTCCCCCCAAGTTTCGTATCACCCGATGCATGCCTGCGGCCTTCACCGCTGACTCCGTGACAAAAGGAAGAAAAGCAAACGCAGGAACAGAGAAAGGAGCCCCCAAGATGAGAAGAAGTGGAATGTACAAGGTCGCAAGTGAATGCAGTGTGATATGGTTGCGACAAAAGTGAGAATTATGGGAAGTGATGATGGAATGGAGAGAGAGATACCGAGTCGTAGGTGGTCTATTTTGTGCCTTCACTTGCCGCCTGCTGAGTCGCCTGCTGGGCCTGTTGAGACTGTTGGGCCTGCTGTCCCGGGCTCAAAAACCAACCGGTAAACGACTGCTTCATGTTTTGCATGGCCTCCTGCTGCATCTTCTCCTGCATGGCCGCCTCCTCCTTGAGCCACTTCTCACCGTTCTCGCGGATCTCCTTCTCCATCATCTCGTACGTCCTCTGGCCACGCTCGCGCGCAATGTCCTGCAGCATCTTGCCCTGCGCCAGCTGCTCGGCCACGTTGAGCTCGCCGTCTGCGGGGACCATGACGCTCATGTTGTTTGACTTGAGACCCAGGAGGGCACCGAGGCCGCCAATGCCACCGCCGCCACCCTGCTTCGGCCGACCACGGCGCTGGCTCGCCAGCTGCTTCTCGAACTCGGCGCGCGCAATGGCCTCACGGCGTGCAAACTCGGTGGGGATGTCCTTGCCCTCAAAGGACTTGAGCACCTTGCGCACATCGCCGTACTGCATCGTGTAAACGTACTCGAGGAAGGGGATGAGGGCCACGAGGTCTGTGTCTTTGGGGTTGCCCTCCCACTTGGGCAGCACAATGGCGTTTTCGGGCTGGGCGCGAACGTGGCTGGCGTTGCTGTCGATGATAATCACCTTGGACAGGTCGCGGTTGAGGTATGACAGGTCCTTGACAATCTCACCGTCCTTGTACTTGGTGGCCTCACGGAAGAGTGGGTAGACAATAAAGCGGTAGGGATCCAGCTTGCGCACCATCGGCTCGCCAATGGCAAAAGGCAGCGTCGTGAACAGCACCAATTCGTAGTACTGGCTGAGGTAGTGCAAGAAGTAATCGGCGCCGGGGCGCTTGGCAATGCGCCAACCGTGCTCGCGCGTCCACTCGCTGTGGATCAGCATGTCCTCGAGGGAAATGCACAGCGTGTAGGGCCGGCCGTAAACCGGATCGGGCTCTGGCAGCAGCTTCTCGAAGGCAGGCTCGTGGTAGTACGACAGCACCTCTTTTGTCCGCGTCGACACGCGGTTCCACCACAGACCCAAACCCCAGCCGTTGGGGACGTCCGGGTGCCGCCGCGCGTCCTCCTCGTCCCAGTTGCGGCCGGCATAGACGGTACCCACAACAGCGAGGCCGACCGCACCCGCAAACATGTAGTTGGCCACCTTTTGGCGCCGCTTTTCCGACGACGAGACGTATGCCGACGCCGGCAGCTCACCCTTCTCGCGGCCACCAGGGCCACCCGGCCCACCTGCACCACCAGCACCTGCGGCAGTCTCCTCCTCAAAGGGCGCCAAGGAGGCTTTGTTCATCGCACCGGCGGTCTCGTGCTCGAGCGTCGACGGGATGCCCTGCGTCAGGTCGGGTAGCTGCGACAGGTCAATCTTTGGTGGCTGTTCTTCCGCTGCTGCATCCTTTGTCGACTCGGGTTCTTGTGTCGGTGGCTTGGCCTCTAGTGGACTGGATGAGGACTGTTGTGGAGACGGCTGCTGCTGCGATTGTGTAGGCTTCTTGTCGCTGCTTGGCGGGGTGAAGCGGCCCTGGGCTAGGAGAGCGGTCGTCGAGAAGAGTGCCGGGCGGAGGGCCGAAGAGGTAGAAGATGTACCGCCAATGGTAGATCTTCCAATGGCTGCCGTCGTTCGCTGAACGGTCGGTACCATGGCAGGCGACCGAAGCCGCCGCACAGCTGCTCTGAGGAGCATGGCGGGGTGTGCGGCTGTGTCAAGGGACCGGTGTTGATAAAAGAGTAAAACGACACGGAGAGACGTCGGGGTTGTAGGCGCTTATGTAGTGAGCACACAATCGAGGTTGTGCTGCAGCGGATGTTGTGTGGTAATGGGGTCGCAGAAAGAGAGCTTCGCACGACACGCGATGCTGTCACCTGAAAATTCAAGGTGGGATGTGCCTCGCAGCCTTACACTGGACGCAGCAGGAGTTGGAAAAATTTAGTTCTTGGTCCGCTGTCTGTCCTGCTGTTGGGTGTGCGCCACAACCTGTCAGCCAAAGCTGCAAAGCCAGACAAAAGCTATGGTAGCGTCATAAGCCGGATTTTCATTCACCCGCTCCCGAGCGTTGCCACTGCTGAGAAGCAATCGCGTTACCGAGCCGTCAACTGCAGGTCCCGACCCTTCCCCGCCTTTGTCTTCACCTGCAGAGCAGCTTGGCAGCGTTGCCTTGACCCGATGACAGAGCGAGCCTTCCAGTTGCACGCCTGACGCCATCCTTGTTTCTGTTCAGCGCCCACCCTCCAGTACCGGGTTAATCTATGCAACAGCCCATATTTAGATCCCCTCTTTCTCCTCTTTCTCCATTTCTACCGTCCTCGTGCTCATCTTCCGGTTTCATTCCTGGCTGTTTCTTCTCCTTCGTCTTTTTTCCCTTCTCAGCTTTCGCCTCACCACACCACCGCCGTCTCGCGCCACCGTATCAGCGTCTTAACGCCGGCAGAACCATTCCACACGGCCAGCCTCGAAATCTCCTCGTCAATCTCACTTCCAACACCACCCTCGTTTTGTTCCTTTTGTATCTTGTTTCCACTGGTCACGAGACACTTTTGGACAACCACCCTCCGCGAACAACGCTCGTCAAACCCCAACCCCCCGTTCACGTTCACCGTCGTCCTCAACATTTCAATCTCCACAATGGCGGGCGCGCATGCGGCATTCTAGAGGGTGGCCGCCCATTCGTCGACTTGCGTGCTGCACTCACGATGGAGCCACTCTCTAGAGAATTACCTATTCTATCTAGCAAGACTGAGGACTTGGCTTTGACGGAGGCCGAAACGACGGGCATCAGGGCGTGGATTACGAAGCACCGCATAACCGACATCCCTCACGAGCGTAATCTACAACAGAATCGACAGCAGACCAGGAAACGGTCTATCCCACTCTTCGGCACCGACAGCTTACAACTTCTCATTAGCTGATTGATTTGAAGAACTATACCCACATACGAAATGGTCAAGAAAACGACCAAAAAGGCACAAGTCGTGCGGCCACGGCTGTCCCGACCTGTCGCCGTTTCGCCGGTCGCCACGCCGGTGTTTTCGAGTTTTACGACGCCATCTAGCTCGGCCCTACCGTCTGCTTATGTATCTGAAGACGAGGATGATGTGGTACCGGCCAAGTTCGACATCAGCACCATCCCGATTCACAAACTGAGCATTGGGGCGACTGTGCCTGAGACGAATGGTGCAGATGGCTCAGCCGCTGCCGCTGCGCCTCCTGGATCCGGCGAGACTCCTGCGGAGGGCGACAGTAAGGGCAAAGAGCCCGAATACCCTATTCAGCCCTTCCGCCTTCTCGACTTGCCGTCGGAGCTGCGCGTCAAGATCTACGGCTTCCACTTCGAGGGTGTCGACGCCGTGGTTGATCTGACGCCCGATAACTACAAGAAGGTGCACCGCAAGCTCATGTTGCTGCGTACCTGCCGTACCATCTACCGCGAGGCGTCATACTACTACTACAGCATGCATACCTTCCGCATCTTTCCGACTTACCCGGGCCGCTTTTTCAAGACGCGCCGGCCGCTGCTGGCACGTCTCAAGAAGGAGCAGCGCAATGCCATGACGAGCCTTGAGCTGCGCCTGGGCCCCGGGTTCAACAAGCCGCCGAAGTGCTGGGTGGTCAACCGCAAGCTGGGGCTCAAGGACTGCGTCAACGTGCGCAAGCTCAATGTGTTTGTGCAGCTGGATCCGAGCGTCAGCTGGCTGGACGGCTTTCGCAAGGCCGGTTTCTACGAGGCGTTCTCCCGCGACCTGCTGCACGACATTTTGCAAGAAGCGCCGAGCGTCGAGGTGGTTGAGTTTGACGCGTATGAGAGCGTGCGCAAGAACTGTCCGATCATGGAGGCATTGCAGGAGACGGTGCGGGAGCACGGCAAGCGCATTATGTGGGGACCGCGAAACGGATGGACGGCCACGTCGGATAATGCGGGCAACATGAAGCTCAATAGTGGTGGCGGTGCCGGCCGACTGATTATCAATGTCAACAGCAACGGCGGTAGCAGCCCAGCCATTTTCAATTACGATAACCCTTACGACACTCCCATCATTTCCATGGCGTGAAATTACGTATTTTGCGACATACGAAGACGCCATTCATATACTCTTCCACATACTCTTCCGCCCTTCTCGGTTCCTTTGCGTATTTATTGTATGTTTGTTTTACCTTTTTCGGTCTGCACTTTTCTTGCTATTTTGGGTCTGCCTGGTCTCGTTCGGGATGTTGTGAGGCGTTTTGATTTGTGATCTATCGTTTTCATGCGTTTTTATCCGCAGGGCGCTACCAAACGGCCACATATCGTTCACCTTTGGTCGGTGGCATGTCGATTGTGCCCGCTTCATATCTCTGTGTATTTTGGCTATCCGTGTTTATGTCCTCCACAAGGACGCATTGCTTATTCCACTTTTGTCGACCAATTGCCATTACCTGTAGCTTTTATTATTCTCACTCATTCGCTCACGATATCTCAAAGCTATTCATCTCTACATTTGCTTACGGGACATAGGATCTCTACATGAATCATATCCATACCACTCTGCGCATATTGTCCCCAACGGTACATTCTATTGACTCTTAAATTGGTTAAAACGTGGCTCAACGCCACAACTTGATAGCAAACAGGGTAACAACCGACAAAGCTAGCAAGCGCTTCCGTCCTCTTGACAGTCTTCCTCACATACCCTGCGGCGGCAGCACATTTTTGCCGTACTGTGAGGCCACGTTGCCCGCCGCCTTGTAGTCGCAGACAGTGTACCATGAGTTGAGCGCCGGGAATATGGTGCCTGCCGGGCAGTAGTGCGTCGCACAGCCAACCTCCGTCGAGGCCACCCAGACGAGCTGCGAGAAGTGGCCCCATTTGCTAAAGTTGGACATGTCGGGGGTCGGCTGGCCGTAGCCCGGGTACAAGGCCAGTTCGCCGTCGTACCATATATTCGTGATAGCTTGAGTAAGAAACGTGTTGGGGTCGGCGCTGGTAATGTCGGCGCTCGAGCCGGACACAGCAAGGTTCTGACCGTAGCCGCCGCCACCGGGGCCCAGATTGTGCGCAAAGACACATGAGGACGCCACAGCAGCGGCGTAACCGGCCAGGTCGGCGTTCCATGACATGGGGGGAGCCGAGTGTTTTTGGCGGTGCGTGTTGTGGGTGCTGACAGCGATGTCGGCGTAACCGTTGCGTGCGGTGATGACTGATGTGGCGTCGGCAGCATGGCTGTCGAAGGCGTACCACGTTTCATTGACAATCGGCGACGCCGACGCCGCGGAGGCGGCGGCCAGGAGTGCTGTAGAGACCTTCATTTTGACGAGAAGGAGATCAGGGAGGAGAAGAGTGAAAGATATTTGCCGAGGTGTTTTGTGTTTTAAAAAAGATTGAAGAGAGAACTCTGAAGTCAAGTATATATTGTCTGGGAAGGGAAGGTGGGTGAAGGAGAGTCAAACTCAACAGACAGGAATCGGCAAGAGGTTTTGGAATTTATACACGACGAGAAGGCAGGCAGTCGGTTTCAATGCCATCAGTAATGTTAATTAAAGTTCCTGTATAACGAAATGGGAGTCATATCATGTAAGCCCCAAAGCAGAGCATGTGGAACATAAGAAACATGAATACGTGAAGAGCAAGAGGACCATAGTTCTGGATAAGCATGGTCTTGCCGATCTGCAAACCGGACACATTCTGTCTTCACATCCGTCACCGCGTTTTCAAAGATGTGGCGAGAGAGCAGCTTTGCTGACGATGAGTTGTAATTCGTACGGTGCATGGACGAATAATAAGGTTCAAGACCGAGTATATGGACGGAAATAACATAATGTAAAAATAAAAAATAAAACGTCTGACTAAAGCAGGTACCAAAGTAATTTTCCTTGGAATCTAAATGGGAAAAGTAGCGAGCGACATTTGGGATAACGTACAATAGGAGCTATTACCGAGGCCGACACGTAGGATATGCTCCGTGTTTCGACTTGGTCGGGTGACCTACGGGACCAGAGACCTGCAAGTGCCCTTGAACCGGGTTCCAGCCCGGCCGAGAAGGAAAGCAACGACGAAGCGTGGTTAGTAATAAATCAGGCTAGCTTCCTAAACCACCTTGCGTCGCAATAACGTCTACCACATTTATGTATTCTTTCGGGTTGTGTTTGGATTCCTTTAAATTCGCTGCTACGCCTCGCCATTCCCATCAGGCTGGCGGCCTGAGCATCGGGGCATTTCCCTGCTGTTTCTTTACGTAGTGAGCCATCAATCTCCCCTTCTCCTGTCACATTTCTTACGCTTTCACCGTCATGCATATCGAATTTCGACATATCCATGGTATATGCACTCCCCACCTCTCGAATCTCTCGAGTCCTGTTACCTAGTGATGTTCTTCGAGATGCATGATGCATGCCGAATAAACAGACAAAGATATTATTGGCGTAGGCGATGTGGGATATGTTGTTAGTTTTTCTGTCACCGTTCGACAAACTCGGTTAGTTCTTGTTATCCAAACTTGCAAGTCCAGGTCCATTGGGAGGGCCAAGATCATTC
Organism: Sporothrix schenckii 1099-18; assembly: GCF_000961545.1. Taxonomy (NCBI): domain Eukaryota; kingdom Fungi; phylum Ascomycota; class Sordariomycetes; order Ophiostomatales; family Ophiostomataceae; genus Sporothrix; species Sporothrix schenckii. The sequence goes on from NW_015971142.1 coordinate 4,300,898, forward strand.
GCCAACAAAACACCTGGAATGTCAATGTCAATGTCAACCCTCAAGTTAATACAATAATAAATTTCAATTAATTGTATGCGCTCCCCACTTGATATCTAACTTGTTCAAGGTCTACCATAAATACCGCAGTCATGTGAAAGAACTTATACCTGGCGTGAAAAACCTCTCGAAGCTGTTGTATGCGTCAACCGACAGGGCCCAGTCCATAAACTGAGAAAAGCCATCCTGTTGGGATGGATCGAGCCATGAAAGGTCATTGCCGGCTGAGTTGATACCGCTTTCTGCTGGAAGAATGTCCTGGGCTGCACCGGGCAGCAGAGGAGTGGTGTTCAGGGCAGGTGAGACGGCACTGCCACTGTGTCCAGCCAGCAAATCGGCTTTGGTGACCAGGTCCCTCGTAATTGCGGCGGCGTCGTTACTGATGGCAAAGTGAGCGCCAAACGTATCAAGCACAACCAAGGCCTTGTCCACTGCACGGCGAGCTTTTTGAGTGGCTTGGTGAATGGGATAGGCTAGGATGAAGCCCACCAGTGTTATGGTTGCGTTCCACTGCATGGCAAAATACTCTGACCAACAGCTCATGACATCGGCCTCTGTGATGAACTGATGCATGATCAAGGCAAATGAAACAGCATGGTCGACACTGGTGGTGGCAAGGCGCTCTGCAACAGGAGTGTATGTTCCGGGGTGTGTGAAGAATGTGATAAAAGGCCGAGTGAGGTTGAACACAGCATGGTGGTATGTCAACTCAAGGCAGACGCGCTGCCTTTGCAGCCAGGTCGGAACCAGAGTATCGATTTCCACGGCCAGGCAGCTCGTGGAATACGGTTCGCCCCCACCGCGTCGCCGCATTTTCAAGCCCGAAGGCACGTTGTCCGCCCACGTCTTCATTGCTGGGAGCATCTGAGCCAGGGTTACGGCGCAGCCTTCCACTGTATCCGGGTCTGTGTATATGCACGACAGGTCCTTGCGGTGTATGGCACGACCAAACTGTTCCCAGAGCGGATCGAACACATCAAGCAGCGTCTGGAATAAACGCAAGTTCTGCAGTGCATACGTCAACCACGTGACGTTGTCGTGGAAGCCCAGCGTAGCGTCATTGGCTGTGGCGGCGTCCCTACCATCGGAGAACAAGCTGACGGTCACCAGCGCGCGGTCAATGAGACAAGGGCGGCCCAGTTTGGATGATATTTTTGTGTCAGTCATCCAAACTGTCCACCAGACCCGCTTGCGTAGCTCTTCCTCGGCATACGGAAGGTCTGCCGACGGTTCGGTGTGCAGCCCGAGGATCTGTGCTGTCCGGACGGCCTGGGCGAGGACAACGTGGGCGGTGTTCTGAAACGATGCACAACACAGGTAGTACGTGGCAAAGATACAGCACTGTACCGTTGCGATTGATGGGCTCTCGAGCTCATCAAACAAAAGGCTCTGTGCGCGACGGTAGTAGGCCCGGCCAGCGCTGGTGGCATCGTCTGGCAGCACGTCTCGTCCAGCCTCGGCAACTCCAAGTATGGCAGGCGGCATATATGCGTAGCCAAACTGCAAATTGATCGCAAGGATGATGTCAACGAGGGCGGATTGCGCCCGCTGTGTGGAGCGTGACTCCCACAGCGACGCGTAGTGGGTGCGGAATTGTGTCTCATCGACGATAGGGACAAGGCAATGGTATCCTTCCCAAAACAGCCGCAGCACGGCTTCTTCTTGCAATCGGGACATGAAGAGCCCCTGGCCCCTGGTCGGCATGCCGTCTAGATCGGCCACGGCATTGTCGGCAGCCTCCCTCGGAGCATCGCGATACACCCGTTTGTTCGGCCCGCGCAGCTGTATGGACTGTGTGGCATGTGGCTGCTGAAGCGCGTTGGCGAGAAACGATCCGATGCGGCTCAAAAAATAGAAAGAGGACGCCGCACCGTAGTACGACGGCCGGCCAGAGCGCGCCGTATCGACATAGATGCCCTTCCACTGCGGCTTTGAGGCAGGACTCGTCGGAAACTGCGTTGGGTCTGGATCGGACGGGACTCGCGCGCGGCTGAGGGTTGAAAGGTTGGATGAAGCCGCCGGCGCGACGGGCGATCTAGAATCGAGCAAAGCTTCCAGTTCTTTGATCCGGAGCTTCAGCTTTTCCGTTTCCCGGAGCGCTTGCGGGAGCGTGCGGGGTTTGTCGTCCGCTCCTCGGTTCGTGCATGGTGCATCTCTGTGGCGGCATGCCTCGCATGGCTGCGCATTGTCGCATCGAATCTTGCGGGCACGGCACCAATCGCAAGCTCGAGAGACTTGCTTCCTTTTCCGCCGACGGGCGTCGAAATGGTCTTCGGTGTTGCGAGTTGTTTCTGGCATCATGTTTTGTATTCGTGGGCGGTGACTGTAGCGGAGTTAGGGAAGGGAACGGAGTTGCGGACGGATTCGAAAGGTACGATGGATGACAAAGGAAAGTGAGGGGGCTGCTGCGGAATGGCTCTGAGGCGGAGAAGGGGTGCTCGGAGTTTCGGAGCTGTGCGTCATATTTGTTCTTCAGGGCCGGTTGCGCTGTTAATAATCTTACTACGGTGATGGGGCTGTAAACGAATTGACCACCAACGACCGTATTCAGGGAACTAATCTTACACTAATCGCGGCGCGAAAATGCACTAAAATGGTAAGGTGAAAGCTGATGAGAACTCACACCAAAACGATTGGGAAATGTCCAAGAGAGTGTGAAAATTGTGTTGCAGTGGGCACCCACCCACTGAAGCCCCAGCTGAGCTGAACGTCTAAGCCGTCGAGCACCAACAGAAATCGTAAACCTTCACGATAAGCAAAAGTCGAGCCGTGGTCAACGGAATCAATTCTACCACTCAACACCACTCCAAGCAGTATCTAAAATTCTACTCTGCCTCAAAAAAAAGCAGTACTCTACGCCATTCATGCTGCCACTAGAGTCTCCTGGGTCGTTTTGAATTCGTCGCTGAATGGGTAGTCGTTGTAGCCGACATTCGACATGACCAGGTAGAACGTCTTGCGGTTGTACTTGTTCAGCGGGATGCCATTCTTGATGCGAAACACGAGGTCTGGGTTGGCGAGGTAGTGGCGGCCAAAACCGACAAGCACATCGTAATGCTGGTAGTGCTCATCAACTGTCAACCGGGCAGTCTCCGGAGTGTAGCCGCCGGCGATCATAACGGGCGACTGGTTGTCCCAGGCGTCGAGAATAAAGTCCAGCGTTTTGCCTTTGTTGATTTCCTTGCCCCCAAAAATGATTGCGGCCGGGTCGCCGGTGGCGGCCACCAGGGACAAGTACGCGAGTCTGGCATTGTCCATTTTCTTCAGCTCGCCGACGATGTAGCCGTACAACTCGCGCGTATCGCTCTTTTCGACGCCCTGGAAACCGGCATACGGCGAGAAGCGGACAGCAACGCGCTCAGCACCAACGGCTTCCACAACAGCCTTGACTACCTCGAGCGTCAACCGAGATCGGTTCTCAATGGAGCCGCCCCAACGATCAGTGCGCCGATTCACCGAGTCCGTCAGAAACTGGTCGAGCAGGTAACCGTGAGCAGCATGGATCTCGACACCGTCAGCCCCGGCGGCAATCGCTCGCTTCGACGAGTCCACAAAGGCCTGGATGGTCTCATGGATTTCATCTTCTGTCATCGCGGTAGGCGTGGCGTCAACGCCCTGCATGGCGACGGCACTGCTGGACCGGTACGGGCGACCGCTCTCGGCCACATAGTCTGCCGTAGAAGCGCGGCCGAGAGCAAACAGCTGCTGGAAGTACACCGAGCCCTTGGCGTGGACGGCGTCGATGATCTCCTTCCATGCGGCTACCTGGCGGTCACTTGTAAATCCAGGGATGTTGCGCTGGCCTTCCTCGTCATGTGAAACTGCAGTGGCCTCCGAAACGACGAGAGTGCCGGATGTAGAGGCGCGATCGGCGTAGTAGGTCACCATCAATGGGGTCGGTGAGTGCTCGCTATCGTTCCGGTTCCTGGTGAGGGGAGCCAGGGCAATGCGGTGCTGTAGGGCCGCATGGCCCAGTTTTAGCGGCTTGAAAAGCCTGCTGTTTGCAAAGGACGATGCCATGGAGACGGATACCGCGGTGAGATTTGTGTGTCCAGTACTCTGTACTGTACAACAGTATGTGAGCCGCAGATGTGAAAAAATGAAGATAAAGTGTACAAGGTAACAGACTGGGTGTCCGTTTTGGACTTTTTGGTAATTTTCCGGCAATGTCCTGGAAACCACGAAACGATGAATTACAAAGCACGGTAGAGCGCATTTACGGAGGACTGCGATTCGTCATCTCCCAGGAGTTGACGGATGACAGCTAACACAAGACGACTTTTGCATCAACTCCGCAACTCCCTTCCGATACTCCGTTTGTCAACCGCGCCCTTTTCTAAAAGACAGCGCGGGCTTTTCTTGTTAATGGTGACTCGCATTCGACATATATAACACTCCCTTCTGCTCTTGCATTCGTGCTGCTTTGATGACACTCAACCAAAGGTTTTCAATTGACCATCAAACGCAAATTACCAATTACCACCGCCGAACAAGTCTCTGCTTTCAACAATGGCTGCCGCTGCAGACAAATCCAAGCCTTACATTCCCGTCGCGGGCTTAGCCACCGATGGGTGGTCTACCGACGAACGAGCATCCGCTACGTGCTTTTGCGGCGCAGTCCAGCTAGCTTTTGTAAGAAATACCATCGGATTGGACAGCATAGCATTCCATCCCTTACAGCCTCAGCACTGTGGCGACTTAGCAGACCACTAACACAACAATTTTTAGCCTACGCAAGGCCCTGGTCTCCGTGACACATTTTTGTGCCATTGCACCGACTGCAGAAAAATCACGGCATCCACGTTTGCCTCCAATTTTGTGGTTGCAGACACACACCTGGAACACGTACGCGGTAGAGACAACCTTAAGACATTCGGCCAGTCGACTAGCATCCGCTCTGGCCACAAGATGACAAACTACTTCTGCTCGACATGTGGGACACTGATGTACCGCGTCGGCAAAGGCTTTCCGGGCACGAGCATCTTGCGTCTTGGCACTGTGGATGACTTCAACTTGATTGAAACAAAGCTCAGGCCCAGGATTGAACAGTTTACCGACGACCGTGTGGCCTGGCTTCACAGTGTCGAGGGCGTGAAGCAGTACAGCGGCAGTGGGTTTGGGAATAAGGACGACGCGCAGCTGTAATATGCATATCTCTTGTACGACGTATGTCGTACACCCCGCAGATTTCAGGACAGAATGTTTTCTTAGACCCTTTTTCCTGTATTTCCTTTCTCTGTACCTTCCTCGGGAGGATTTACCCGCAAGCGACGATACCTCTGCGGTCATACGCTCGACGTCCCTGGCGAAAGAATGCCACCGGGGTCGACAGCGCCCTGCAGCGGAGTTAGGCCGGTCTCTTGTGTTTTGCAAATACAATCTACATTACAATTTTGACTCGTACCTTGATCTTCTTGACAAACCGCGTGTACGCGTAATATGTTGAAATTCATGTGCCAGGTGATCAGATCTGATAAAACTGTAAGGTTCTGATACGGTTCTCGGACGGAACAACCGGCCCAATGAGGAGCAAAAGACGATGACAGCGGCAATTCTCTCATAAAGTTCACATGCGCTTTGTACATGCCATAGCCCGTGATTTACTGTCTTCGTGGAAGCCAAGAAACATCCTCTCGTCATTGGATGTTTGTTGCGCGTCTCTCTGGTATTAACCAAGCATGTTCAGCATCTAGACGTGCCGTTCGTGCATCAAAAAGTCCGTTGCCAGCTCAAAGCAAGCTTCTTCGTATCGCTTGTTGCTCGCCTGCAGCCATTCGAGCACCAGTTTTCCAGAATTGGGCATGATGGGCGCAAAGTCGCCGTGGGCGCCCTTGCTGGTGCCATCCCTGGATAGAGCCCAGCGGCTGCAACAAATGGCAGACAGAACGTGGACGAAATGTTAGTCGTTAACCATCCATTCACAGACGGTATACGTGTGTTTTTAAGGCGCTCGCCATCTTTCCCTGCAAATAGTGTGCCCTTGACGGTTCCAGTAGGGGTCTTCGCGGGCCAGGGTCTCCCGAATGCCGTCGAACTGCGCCTGCACCGCGATATAACAACATCACTTCACGCCACAGATAGTGTAAACCACGTATGTAAACTGTATGTATAGTTTCTGGCTGTCAGTGGTCCACTGGCAGCTGTGTAGTTACTATGTGAGTTGATTATTCCGGTCGTTTATCAAGGCGCAGCTGTTACTGTCCAGTAATCCAGGTCATATGACCGCCCGTGCTCTAATGTTTTGATCTATGACTTTTATGTATGCTCCATCCATGCTGCATTGTGTGTGCTTTGCATTGTCGAAAGAAAGGACGTTGTAGAATATCAGAAAAGAAAAATGAGACAGGTACGAAAAAAACAAAATGGACAGAGAAGGACGCTACTCAGCCCACTTCATGGCACCAGGAACACTCGGGTCCGGTACGACGTACTTGCATGTCTTCCAAGTGGACCACAACTGGCCGACAAAGGACCGGGTCTCGCGGTGCAATAAGTTACCCAGGAGAGGGCGAATGGCAGCGGTAGCCTCTTCCTGCTTGTAAAATGGGATGCGAGGGAAAAGGTGGTGGACGACATGGGTGTCGATGATGCCGTGAAAGAGATGGCGGCCGACCCAGCCGAAGTCGCGGTCAACCGTGGCCAAGGCTCCCTTGACGTAGGTCCAGCTCTCGGCATCATAGTGGTGGACATCTGGGTGGTTGTGGTGGAGGTAGGTGATGGCAATCAGCCAGTGGTGCACCCACATGTAGGGCACGACGTACATGAAGACGACAGTCGACCAGCCAACATAGGTGGACCCGATGTAGAGCATACCGGCCATCAGAAGCAGGCCAATGTCGGACAGGGCAATGAACAAGGCCTCACTGGGACGGAAGACGGCGCTGGTGGGCTCGAAGTGGCTTAAGCGGTACCAGGGGGCGTCATCGCGCTGCTTACTGTCATCACCAGCCGACAGGTTGAACAGCAAGTACATCTGCCAACCAGCAAGCTGGTGGGCAATGAGCTGCAGCATCTGGACCAACGGGGTGTCCTCAACAAGCTCAGGGTCGAACCAGAGCGTGGCAATGCCGGGCTTCATCTCGCTGGTAGGCGTGGTGCGCGGGACGAAGACCATGTCTTTTTCCATGTGGCCGGTGAAGCGGTGGTGACGGTGGTGCGAGAATTTCCATGAGAAATACGGCACCATCAAGCTCGAGTGTAGCAACCAGCCGACGATGTCGTTAACAAGACCGTGCGGTGAAAAGGCGCCGTGACCGGCCTCATGGCCCAAAATCCAGATACCCGTCAGTACCAGGCCCTGAGCGTAGCCGTAGGCGATCCAGGCGGCAGTGCGCAGCAGTGTGCTCTCAAGGTTGGGGATGTAAGTCAGGCCCGCCCAGCCAAGCACGAAGGCCATGGCGTAGTCGCGGACGACGTAGGCCATGGAGTGAGCCGTCGATGACTCGAAGCAGTGCGCGGGGATGGCATCACGGATGGTCTTGATGTCTGGGAACGCCTCCGGCGCATTGGTAGCCATAAAAGCCTTCTCGTTGGTGACCGGAGCTCTCGCAGGACTGCCCCGACGGCTAGGCTGCCTCGAAGACACGGAGGACGAAACAACCGACATAATGGCGAGAGTGAGGAGGGATGCGATGAAAGTAAGAGAGGGAATATGTCGATTACGGAAAACACTAGGCGAGTAGACGAACAAAGGGAAGAGAGTTAGCAAACGTTGGAGTTTACTGCACTGCACTTGTTTTTTTGTTTTTTTTTAAAATTGCTCTCTCCCCACAACGATACCTAGCCTGCTAACTGACAAGATTTTCCCAAACCGCCTGGCGGTTGCTCGCCCCTTTCCATTCAAAACGGACCCAGGACCGGGTGAAAAAAATGAGAGAAAAGAGGAAAAGGACAGCACGAGGAACGTAGGAGAAAACCGCTCGGCTCTCGCCCCACTCTGCTTACTTGTGTCCTGCCGGGCACATCCTATTCCACAGAGCTCATTCCACAGACAGGAATGACCGCCGAAGTCAAATCCCTCCGCCAAACACACAGGAAAACCCCGAAAACCACTCGGTTCCGTCGTCTGCTTCTGGCAGCCGACTTGGGCGTGTGTCTGGCCAAATCGAAAGACACCGGTTCGCGGTTTCCTATTATGGAACATGCCCCAACAATTCTCGTCTCTAACTGGTCAATGGGCGTTTTAAGATTGCACTAAGACTTTTTCCGCGCTACCGGTAGGCATGAACCTTGGAGGACCCCTGGAAATGGTGATGGAGAAAAAAAAAACAGTAGGGCGATAAGGATAAGAAAAAGGGGACGAAAACTCTGTTATTTTGTCAATGGGAAAGAGCCTGCATTTATGGAGCAAAAAGGTTGCCATTCCGCCTGTAGAGATTAGTACAAACCATCACAGGCCTAGTCGCCAGGAATAGCTCCAGAATGTTTACAAGTGCCAATCATTGGCTGGATTCCAATTCCTCGGCCATCGGAAAGGGCCGTCCTTTGTGTGCATGTGTCAGTGTCGCAAGTGGGACTATTTGGGACTTAGCATGGCAAGTGACAGTGGGTGGTCTTGACGTTGACATGCAAATACAGAGTGTGGTTTGCGATGAAGATGATCTGACATTGATGCAAGTCGTACTCCGTATGGAGAGTATCGACTCTGTAATGCAATTGGTTGTTCTCCGCATACCCCACCATGGATCAGCCGTCAATTGCAGGATCTTATGCAGCCGCGTATCCAAAGAAAAAAGAGAGAGAATTCAGGGTTTAAACCAGCTTCAGCTCACCGTCAATTATCCAAGTAAGACTCTCAATCGTTTGCACCGGAACGTCCTCTTTGTAAATGAATGCGTGGAGTATTTGGTAAGCCCCAAAAGCAAAGTCAACACCGGTTCTATTGATTTGTCGCTCTTCCAAGGTGTCGATCGAACTTTGATCTTGCCGTTACTTTATGAATTTTTAACTAGGGTTAGTTGGTGACGTTGATTTTATTTTCATCGAGGTCGGTAGGTAAACGTAAGAACTGAAACTAAACGGGAAGGTAATATTAGTTGATTTTATTGAATCTTATGAATTTAACCTTCGATTTAAACTCCGATGATACATATAACTAGTTAAAAATATTTGTCTTTATTTAATAAGGTAGGTTTTTTGTTTTATTTTGATATCAATCGTGATATTTACTTTATCGTTACCGCGACGAAGTGCGTAACAGTTGAGGTAAAAATATAGTGACAACCTATTCCGCCTACATTAACTTCACCATTTATAAACCTTTAAAGTAGTTGCGTCTCATCGACTTGCCATGTAAATTCTGTTTCTACCTATTCTATCTTAAGTGTACTTGATACTAAGTTGTCCATCATGGAGGCTACGTTAATAAACATAAAGAGGGGTAGACCTCGCTCTTCTGCTATCAAGTATGATAACTGTAGTTACTATCCCAAACCACAGCCATAGGCCCCTTGTTCTGCGTAACGTCAAATTCACCGAGAGTTACAATACCGACCGTCGAGCTCACCAATGCGCTCTAATGTAACCACACTGTTAGATACCTGGTTGGCGACTGCCATATACCGACCGTCGGGCGAGAGTGAGAAATGTCGGGGAATTTTGCCGTACATCAGGGTGTTCCTCATGTAGACGTGATGCTCAAACTCATCCGGTTGGACTGAGTAGATGGCCAGCGTGTCAGTATGGTACGACATTGTGTTACGGTTCGAGACATATGCAAACGTGCCATCGCTCGGCGAGCCTCCGCGGCCAAGTTGGAATTATTTGGTTCTGAGCGGCTTGAGCCAGGGCCAAGGGTCGAGACCGTTTGAATCGGAGTGATATTCAAGGAGGATTGCGAGCAGATGTCACGACCGTCATTATTGCCGCCGTCGACTGTAAACACCCTGACAGTGTTGTCCAGCTCGCTGACGAAAACATAAAAGTGAATTTGTTATTATACATATCTGATACAGGGACACTCTCCGTCAGAATTGAGCCACCACGAGATTGTGTACGAAGCCAGTGCTGACCTTCTCGGAATGAAGTTCTGCCTCGTATTTTGCACTAATTAAATTGAGTCTGCGTGTAAATATAAGTGAAATCTAATTGAGGGCAGTGCGTTAAATCACCAATGCCAAAATATGCTCGCAAGCCTCCTTCTAGTTGCGGCCCCTGAACCCGGCTGGAAAAACAACACACCAAGAAGCATACGACCCTGCCGTATGGCAACGGCTTTCACACGCTCCTGGACGCGCCTGCGTACGACCATATCTGCTGCATCGAGCACATCACGGCAAATATTGCGATAGATACCGCAACCATTGCGATCCGCTGCCTTGAGGTTGTGCCCGGCTCCTACAAGATGGATGTTGATCTGGCCCACGGTAGCCGTATCGCAGACTCGTGGGTTTAGTCACACATATGGGTTGCGATACCTCTGGCACCGGGCGACGTCTTGATCTTTGGATGCCACCTAGCGCACCGTAGCGCGCCTAATGAGATGTCCGAGTGACGCGCGAGCCTGTCCGCGACCTTTACTGGTTTGCGCCACAGCGATGGTCTGCGAGAGAAGAACCATGCGCACCGCCGCTCAGTATTCCGCCGGATCACAGGGAGTTAAAAACAAAGAAAGTATATCATCTCGTCAACTTTATTACTTGTGTTAATTCGTGTAACTGGAGCGCATTCCTCGCGTCGACTACTTTGCGGGCGAGAAAAAATCGGCTTTGCTGCGCCATTTTCAAAAATTGCGTTTTTCGTCCCGTTTTAAACAATTGCTAACAAAGTGCCACATTTTAAAACCATTTATTTAGAATTATTGGTTCATAGTTTACGCTACATCTTATACATTAAATATTATTCTAATTTTCATCATTTGGATTTCTGTTTCCAGCGATAAGTTTTCTCAATACCTAATCGTTTTTGCGCCGTATCGCACAGAGACACATCACCGCAGTCACACTCGCCACCTCGCAGCCACCGGAATGTGATGCTCCAACGGTCCTCACGCCTGCGAACTGTGCCGTCGGCTAATGTGTCTGTCTTGCGCTGCCGGATGCCATGGGTCCAGTGTAATCGGACGTCTCCAGTCATTTGCATCATACTGCGTGGCGTGAGGTCGATGTCAACACGCTTGTCACCTTTTCGGAACTGCATGAGTACGGGCGATCCAAAAAATAGAGCGTACAACTGGTCAAAAGCAGAGTGTGTGTCGGCATGTGGTGGGATGCCCGAGCCCGGCGGGTAGTATTGCAAACAGACTTGCTCAGGTGGCCGGTCTTCGCCAGTTGGGATCAGCGGAAGGAGCCAATCTGGAAATGGCGTGAAATGAACTTCGGGGTCAACGCCAAAGGTCCGGTAGTCAAAGGTGTAGCCAAAGTGCAGAGATCGTCGCCCAGTTCCGTCGGGCCAGTCCATCTTGTGGAGGAACCGGTCGATGAGCTCCTGTTCTAGCTCGGGCGAGATGAAGTCGTCCTTCCAAATGATGCCCGGCGGCTCAATTGGCAGTTCTTGAGCTCCGATGAGTCGTGGTTGGGGCATGTCTTCTTTCGGTTCTAGCGACAACGTCAACATATGATCACTGTCCTGCTTGCTGGATCCAATGGTCACTGCTCTTTTGAAATTTTAAATTCGCCATTCATTTCATCACTCAGATGGTCACATGGTATATCACGGGACATGTCACATTAATGATTTGAGAAGCCCAGCAGGTCACGTGTTGGTCCTTAGACTGATGGTCCTGCCTCCTAAGATGCCTCGGCTCATGCACATAACGGAATAGTGGGTCCTACAAAAGGAACCTAATCAGTGCGAACCTTCAACATTCGACGATGATGTGAATATTGTTACTTTATTTTAGTGTCTTAATAAATGCAAGCAATGGTAGCCGCTGTTGGATTGTAGATGAATTTGGGACAATTTCGACTTGGACTAGGCTTACTACGTCGGAAATGGACTGACTGGCTCACTCGGCAAGTCACCCATCCAAAGAAAGCAAAGTACTGATACAATATTCTTAAATGACTAGCTACTACCATTTGCCCACTGTTAATTGCCTGGGTAATTGCCAAATTCGGATTTTGAGATTAAAATTATGTCGTAAAGTGCATTGCCATCATGTGTCTTATGGCTCTAAGTAATGGGTCTGCGAACAAACACGTGCTTCTCCCACCCGTCGATGTCATCAATATATTCCTCACGCACCAGTTCGTACCGGCCAATCTTGGGGAGAATCTTGGCCCAGATAACCCAGTAGATTCCGCCAGCAACAATCAAACCAAAGCCGACCACGCAGTGGATCCAGTACGGGAGATTGTCGTAGACGTTTTGTCCCTCGGAGGGAGGGACAAAAGGAGCGACAACAAGATAGATGTTGCTGAGGAAGAAGAAAAGAACCACGGGCCACGTTGCAGATATGGGTGGGTGCCAATTCCATGACCGCCGGTTCTTGTAGAGAAACAAAAGACCAGCAGCGACAAAGGCATTGACAATGGCAAGTGGATAGGAAATAAGGCTGTACCACATGAGTTAGTTTTTGAATATGCCGTCCAGGCGATTGCGGCTGGAATTCCGGACGGAAAACTTACTTCAAAATAAAGTTGTATGCATCTCCAGGTGGTGGGGCCAGCATAATAATAACAGACACAGCCCAGTGCTCAAAGAGCCCAGCCAGCGGTGCGTTGAAGGGCTTATTGCTAGCCCAGAACCGCGAAAATGGAAGGATACCCTCGATACCCAGCTCTTGCACCAGCCGGCCTTGCGAAAAGATGACGCTGAGAACGTTGCCAAATGCCGACAGTGCGACAAAGACAGACAGGGCCCGCTCTGCTGCGCCACCAAATACATTTTTGAACATGGATGCAGCCACCAGTTGACCCGAAGAGATGATTTCCTCCTTGGACACCGAAGCAAAATAGGCCACATTCACCAGCATGTACAGCACAGAGATGACTCCAATGGCCAGCGGTGCAGCAATGCGGAGAGTTCGCACCGGATTCTTCGTCTCACTGAGGGCGTAATTGGCGTTGCTGTAGCCAATGTAGCTCCAGATGACATTGTACAGGGCGGTGACAACGCCGTAGGCACTGCCTGTCGTCCCGTCAAAAGCATTGCGAAAGTTGTGCGGTTTCTCGTTCTCGGGCAGCTTGATATGTCCGGCTAGAGCAACCCATCCACCAACGACAATGATGAGGATGATGATAAGCTTGATGGCGCCGAGGAAGTTTTGGAGGCGAAGACCCCATTTGAGTGCAAGGCCGTGAATGAGAAACGCGCTGGTGATGCATGCCAAACCAACACCGCGTTGGTTCCACCGTGTTGGCTCGACTTGCGCGGCGTTGAGGATGTATTCGCCGAAAATGACAGAGTTACCGCTGGCCCAGCCGAGAAGCATCACATAGCCTGTATAGCAGCCCGTGACAAGAAAACGTGGGCGCCGGTACACAAACTCAAGGTAATTTTTCTCGCCGCCGTTTCTCGGAATAGCCGTACCAAATTCGATATACACGGCCGTGCCTGCTGCGGCAATGAGCATGCCGGCCACCCAGATAAACAGGGACAAGCCAACACTGCCAGACAGCGCGAGGATGGTACCGGGTGTCGCGAAGATGCCCGTCCCGATAACCTTGAAATCACAAGTCAGTAATGTCACCCTCTGTCAAACAAAGTTGCGGTGACGGGGATGTGACATGGTCTTTACATACACGGTTGACAATCAGCATGGTCGCCGACAGTACGCCGATTTGACGTTTATTTTCGCGAGCATGTTCGATGCGGCCTTCGGAATCAGGTGGAGACGGAAGCAAAGGTGTCAGTTCGTCGGCTTTTAGTATTGTGGAAATAGCAGTAAGCATCCCTGCTTGGGAAACGCCTGCCTCTTCGCAACGCAAGACGAAAACTTACCGACATCTGCACTGGAGCGTGCCCCAATATTGGTCTCGCTGCCATCGCCGCCATCGCCGCCATCGCCAGGTTTTGCCTTTGTTGGAGTTGATGCGTCGGTCGACAATTCCGGCGGGGTGGACTGATCGAATGAGGACGTTGAGCCCTTGGGCCTCGAGAAGAAGGAAGGTGCCATCGAGGTAGGACGGCGTAGGTGGGCAAATTATGGCATGAGTCAAAATATGTGCGTCCCAACCGAGTCGAACAGCTTGGGTGCTATACGTTGAAGCGCCGTAGACAAATCGGAAACCGGTGCATCTTAAGATTTTATATTTTTGACTTCTCGGGCGGCTGCGACGCATTTTTTTTACTTGTACCTGTACTTGGATGTCGTGACAGGCTGCCACAAGGTACACCTTAGTGTCGAAACGCTGCAGGAGCCAACGGGAGTCGTCGATCGGTACTTCCAAAGCGGGACCTCGATTGCGCCATCGCAAACAATTTCGCCGCCCCAGTCTAAAAAAATTCTGTGTACCATTTTGACAAATCCAGTGCACTTCTCCTTCCAAATCCAGGCTGTCGCCGTAAGTCGCAACTGCTGACGAGAAATACGCGACGCGCCCGGCCGTTATGCTTTTCCTCCCCATCGGGGGCTTGCCAGGAGAACCGTCCGTCTTACGCAATTGTTAACCACCAGACCTTTCTTGCCAAGTAAACTGCGATGGCTCATTCAACACAATGTACAGCATATCTCTGTGTTAACCTGGTAAAGTAGTATTGTCCTCCGTAATTCTCCACTGCTTAGCTTATTCTGTAGAATCTTTTCAATGTCCTCGTTATTCATTCCCAATATAGAAAACGGCCGAGAAAAAGCCTTCAAATAAAATGGCACGGCGTCACAGGGCTGCAGGGACTGACAGTCCTCTTAGCTTCGTCTACATCGTATACGTGCGAAATCATCGTATGTTGTTTAGTGTCCGGTAAGCTGACCACGGTGTTGGGTAACTACGAAGTATCACTGGAACGCCGCTACGCTCGTGGAACAAGATATTACCAAGCAATTTCCATGTACGGATCTCGACGGTTTTCGGGAACGGCGTTGCGCATCCGGATTTTTATCCCCACTCATACAATGCTTGCTGCCTTGTGAACATTTCGTCTTCAGGTGCATATACCACGAAGCAGAATCTCTTGTCTATCTCGTATGCACGTTGCTAAATCTGTGTAATTGTAAGATGTTTAGTGTATTTCACGGGCCGATGGGCAACCTGGCATTTGGTGCCTTTACGAAATGCGACTCCCACACCAGGATGTGCTACTACTACTAATCAGGTTTAGGGTTCGTGCGGCTCAACCGGGCATCTGTTTTACGTTTACTACCTGGAACGCTTCGGGCGTTCTAGAAGCATGACGGAACTCGAGCAGAAGATGATCAATCGATTTTGCGTTGTCTTGCAGCTCCGACCAATTACCGGGGTATACTTCGACATTGGCGCACCCCCTCTCGTCCTACACGACTGACATGGCTTTCGAAGGACCTCACCCATCTCAGACAACATCACGCACTATCACCCGCTATGCATTGGAAGCTCCTTCGGCTATATTATCGAGCACTGGCCAAGCACCCAGGCGACCATGGAGTCATCATTGAGGGGTGCACACACTTGGAAGCCTCATATGGTGCGTTTGCGCCACCTCTGGGTAGATCTGAAGACACCTATTTTCAGAGACACCCATTCTCCGTTGTTCAATATGATGGTAACAGCGTCGTGCCTGCCTTGGCGGCCAACCAGTACGCACAATTCTAGAGGCCAAACAGCCAACTGCGGTCGCATGCAATTATGATGCCCAGACGAGATCCACTCGCCGCCGAAGATTGCGTCGTCACGCTAGCCAAGCATGGCACCGACGAAATGCACCACCGTACCATCCAAGAGCACATCCGTGTTTGTAAATGAGAGAAAACGGCTTGTTGTGGCCAGAATGGCGCGCTACGTTGTCAAGATTTGTCGTGGATGCATGATGTCCGGCGATACTCGTTTCCACCGTCACCTCCCGCTGTCGTGCCATGATGTACAGCACAGTTAGAGGACGGTCCGGTCTTGATAGCTACCAGCTTGCCGTAGACGAGCCTTGCATTGTGTAGAGCGGGAAGCCAAGTGACTGCCGCGTCCGCCAATACCCCCCCGCGCCTTTCCCGCCATATATAGATCATGTGACTCCAATACATCGGCAGTATGGGTCAGAAGAATGGCTTCGTCTACTGTTCGGCGCTTGGCGCATGGCAAAGATCACAAAGTGGTTGTGTCTTTCAACGAGTCACATTCGTGTCGTTAGATCGCGTGCTCTGCATTGGGCGGGACTGGGTTCCAATTTAAGGCACAGTGGCATCTATCAGCACGACCAAGTCCGCCTCGTCAAGGACGCGGAGCTGTTCACCTCCGTTTCACTTGTGTCCTTGGTAAAAGATTAAGGATGTTGTTGGAGTTGGGTGCTTTGTGGTGCACGATGATGGCTCCAAGCTCTGCCAGACGCGGCTGAGCATTGAACACCTAGATGATCGCCCTACGTAACTCGTGACAGTCAATGGACATTCTGCAGTAAGACATTCGGTCGCTAGATCTACCGCTGGTGTTGGCGTAAGACCTGTACTGCTGGGCGCCATTTAGGGACGCAATGCAGCTGTCCGGGTGCAAGTGTAGGGCCGCAAGTGACAGTTCCCGTTTCGCACAGTACATGTGCTAGCAAAGTGGTCAGGCTTTCTCCACTTCCCTAACCGGCTTTCGGATTTTGTCTGTTGCCATTGGCCCACTTGGGTTGGTTCCCCGCCGCACATCTCCTCTGCCGACTTCGCCTGTCACCACCCACGGAGAGGAGAGTAGAAGCAAATAAACGTTTCCGAACACATACTTGTACCCGGTGTCGCCGTGCTTTTTTTGAAGAGGATGAACGCCTCTGGGATTTGATGTGCTTTGACGGAAATCGGCCATCGTGCACGTTGGACCGTCTTATCTCACCCCGTTATCCGTTATCGCCCTCTTCACTCATATACCGTCGGCTGTCGTCCATCTCATCCCCCAACCCCCCCGTCGCCAGGGAACGCTGAGCTGCGGCTCATATATTGAGTTACGTCAGCTACTAGACCCGCACGAGAGACTACTATGAAGACCGCCTGCGTGCAATGTCGCGTCAGAAAGGCATGACTGCCCTTCCTGCCCTTCTTCCGTTTACTTTCTGCCTCAATGTTCCCGGGGTGAACTGCTAACCACAACCGTATCCGTAGTAGGTCCGCTGTGATGGGGCCCTGCCGTCTTGTGGGACATGCGACCGTCTTCGGCTGGTCTGCTCTCTCTCGAATCGCTCAGACGGAGCAGCCAGCCGAGCAGCCAGTGCGGCTGTTGAGCTGCCGCCCAAGTACCGTAGCTCGCTGGCGTGTGTTCGGTGTCGTAGTCGCAAAATCAGATGTTCGGCTGACACACCAGAGTGTGCCGAGTGCGTGCGACGAAATCAACCCTGTACATACACCACGATGCAGGGTAACCTCCGCAGCACACAACGCAACAACTTGGTACGCGGGACGACAGCGGCGACGTGGAAATCCAGACAAGCCAAAATGTGTCCCGGCCCAATGAGCACCTTGCAGCGACGGTCGGCGACAATTGCACCACGTCCGGCCCATGGCGCGTCCGATGATCTCACTGCTGATTCCAACCTCCGTCCCTCTCTCACCAACAGCGTTATCACGAACACCGCTGACCACATGCCTGGCCGCACAATCACATCACCTGGTCGTCCTGTGGTGTCTGTTCCCTCTCTGACCG
Organism: Sporothrix schenckii 1099-18; assembly: GCF_000961545.1. NCBI lineage: Eukaryota > Fungi > Ascomycota > Sordariomycetes > Ophiostomatales > Ophiostomataceae > Sporothrix > Sporothrix schenckii. The sequence continues at coordinate 4,318,618 of NW_015971142.1, forward strand.
ACTTCTCTGTAGACATTGATGACAAGATCGAGGCCGAGCTGGTAGACCAGTACTTCCGCTATCTCCACGCCCTGCCTGCGTACGGTTTTTTGCATCAGTCTACTGTCGTGCAGCGATGTCTTGAACGTTCCATCAACCCGGCCCTCAAGGCCGCACTTTGTGCTATTACGGCGCTGTTCATGGGGCGATGTGCCGACGAGCGCGATAAATGGGCCCAGGCCAGCGAAACACTTGTATTTCAGGGCCTCAGCCATCCGTCCATTTTCCACCTGCAGGCGCTTCTCTTGGTCATCCGCTACCGTGCCGACTCTGGGGGTTTTAGTCGGGCATTTATGTTGGCCGGCCTAGCAGCCAGGCTCGCTGCTGCCCTGCGTCTGAATTACGAGCACCACGAGCTGAGTCCCGTGGCCCAGGAGGTCCGCCGCCGAACATTCTGGTCTTTGTACTTTCTGGAGGAAGTCTTCTGCTCGGGCCTACGGGAATTTGAACTGTGTCACCCGGACATCATCTACCTGCGGCTGCCTAGGGAAGATACCAACTTTGCCAACGAGGCCAGTCCAGATATGAATACGGCTTATTTAATCCGGGGATTGGGAGTCGAGCCGACCTCCATTGGACAACGAGGACTTTTTGTCAAGGTGGCGCTGTTACGGCGGAACATCATGAAGTAGGCCCATTTTTGACCTGCAACTGGCCCCATGAGTTTCACGTGGCTAATATTAGCCAGATTTAACCGACAGATCTACGGACAAGGAATGACCCTTGGCAACCTCTATACCACCCTTGATGAGATCCAGAGCAGCCTCCAACGCATCCACCTCCAAATGGCGCCTCAAGACAGATATCCACCAGCTGAACCGAGTAGTTTCCCGTGGTCGCCCCAGTACGCTATGTTGCACATGTCCTACTACCAGTGTCAATGCGACCTATATCGCAGCTTCCTCCGAGGACACCCGGACACGGCTGCGCAGAGCTGCATTGACGAGATCCACCCGGCTGATATCACACTGTTGGGCAGTCGGGCTATCCAGAATGCGCGCCAAGTGCTATGTGTCCTCGCCGACTACGACCAGCATGCCGACCCATCTCAGCCGCTCGACTGGGATGCCGCAGTCTGTGGCTACCAGGCCACTCGATTTGTGCTCTTTGGCAGCACGTACGACAGAACACAGGGCACACGATCTACGGCTGACACCTCTGCAGTGCGCATCGCCATCTCCAAGGGCCAGGATGTGCTCGATACCTTGTCACGCCGATTTGCCTTTTCTGTCGCGGTCCAGCCCATGCGCGACGATCTCACACGACTCGTGGCCCGCTACCGCCGCCTGCTACGGTCGTCACCAATGAACAACGACAACGAGTCCGTCTTTAGCGCCCATCGTGGCATCCGCATCCCGCCCGGTGTGACAAAGGAAGCCGGATCTCACCAGTTTCTCGCTGTCCACAGTCTTCTCCTACGCTCCGATTTTGTGGATGATAGCCGTGAGGCCGTAAGGGAAGGCGCTGCACGCCCAACAGCGTCTAATGCATCTGTAGCCGAACGGAGCAAAGACAACGCCGGCACCGCCGATGTGGCTGGGATGATTCCTCCAGCCTGGTCGCCGACCCGCATCGATGTTGTTCAAAATCAACATCAGCGGCAGGACAACTGCAACACCGGGCACGTGACAGAATACTGGGCAGATGCGGGCACGGATGTTAACAACGACGTTGGCGATGCGGCTGTCACGACGTTTGACCTTCCGCCGCTGTTTGGCGATCTGATGGGTGACGGTCCTGGGTTTGACTTTGGACTGTGGTCGGATATGCTGGGTACCTACGGCAATCCTGTTCCTCAAGGGAGCAGAGTGGGCATGGATGAGCAGCAAATGTTCTAGGTATTGCATATAATATAGCTTCAGAGCATATTTCTAGAAGGCAAACATCGCAAAGTCATGTTTGAAAACTACATGAAAACTGTATCTGGTGTCTCCCCGTCAACAATATGCGAAAGTACCCTCTTCAAAGGACAGTCGGCGCCTTTCCATTGGCATCTTCAATTTCGTCCACCTGGTGTGCATCGGCGCTCTTGCGGAACTTCTGGTGAGCGATCTTCTCCAGGGACAGACCTTTGGTCTCGCGAAGGAAAAAGAAAGACACAACAGCAATAACAGCATCAAAAATGCCCCAAAGCAGGAACGTGCCCCAGCCGCCCAGTCCCTTCATCATGTACGGCGTCGTTAGCGAGAACACAAAGTTGAACAACCACTGCGAGCCCACACCGACTGCGATACCCGGTTCACGAATACGAGCCGGGAAGATCCTATGCCAGTCAGTAAATGTATGTAGATATGCCTGCGGCACAAAAGGAGCCTCGAGTCGAAAAGTCAACTGAGTCACTCACTCGGACACATAGGGCCATGGAAGAGGACCCCAGGAGAAGTTGTAGATGATGACAAAAATATAGATTAGCGCCACCGTGGCGATTCCGGACGAAGTGACACGGCCTTCGGCCGGGGGTGGGATGGTCTTGACCACAATGGCCGTGGTGATCTGGCACGCCGCCATGAGTGCCGCGCCACCAACCAGCATGCTCCGGCGGCCGACACGCTCCGACACGAATACAACAAATATACCACATGCGACGACTTTGATGGCACCAAAGATGGCCGTCAGCAGAAGATCCTTGGATCCGCTGCCCACGAGCAGCTTAAAGTACTGCGGGCCGAAGTATGCAAATGCCGTAGCACCCGTCGACTGCTGTGCGGTAAAGATGGCGAAGGCAGTAAAGACGCGCTTGAAGTTGTCTCCTTGAAGCAGCTCCCGGAGCTGGAAGCCCTCGGTGGCCCGCACTTCGTTCTCAACGCCCCGGCGGATCTCCTCCATCTCCATTTGCACCTCCTCGGAATCTTGACCCCGGATCCACGTGAGGCTCTTCCAGGCCTCCTCATGGCGACCCTTCTTCGTCAACCAACGTGTTGACTCTTTCAGAGTGAGCATTCCGAGGCCCAGCAGTCCAGCCGGGACCAGCTGCAGGCCTACCGGAATCTGCCACTGCCTTGAGTCGGTTCCACCCATGTGCAACGACACGCCGTAGTCTACAAAATAGGACAAAAAGATGCCCCATGTATAGAACCACTGGAAGAAAGAGCCGATGCGACCACGGATGTCTTTAGGCGACATCTCGCTGCTGTAAGTGGGCACAACCACGGTGGCTGCACCGAGACCGAGGCCAGCAATGACACGGGCCACATAAAACGCTGACAGAGAATGCGTGTTGATGGTCTGAATGAGAGCACCGACGCAGAACACAAACGACGCCAACATCAATGTCTTCCGGCGGCCGAGGCGGGACGTCAGCGGCCATGCCAAGAAACAAGCCACAAAGGCACCAAGCTGCTGCAGGCCGACGGCGAGCGAGTTGGTGCGCGTGGCGTCGGCGGACGTGTAGTGGAAGTCATTTTCGAATGACTTAAAAGTAAGGACGCCACCTAGGAGACAGGTGTTAGAGGGAAGAAGACCATGTGCTATTAGACGAGTCTCAATGGCAATGGATCTGATGACTTGGTTGCTACATGGGCCTGCCAGAGTAACGTCTGTCTGGCGTATATCGTGCACTCACCGACGCTATCCAATGGTTAGTGATGTACTTTGCAAATTGACTTGATAGTTATATACCGTTGAAGAAGGCTATGAAGACACCACCAGAATAGAAGTCACTTACATGCCGCTGTCGTAGCCGAAGAGGAAACCACCGAGACACACCACGCTGCCGAGCCAATATGCTCGGATTCTGCCCAGTGTCTCGCCCTTCATCTCGAGGAAGCTCGAAGGTGTAATATTATGTCGCAAAAAAAAAAAAAAAATACAATGCAAAGAGACTTGGTGACAAATGTCAATATGGTGTCGAGAGAGAGACCACAGAGAGATGAGAAACAACAGTGGAAGGAGACCTGGGGCATAGTTTATATACTATCGAGAACCGAAGCAATGCTTCATTGACAACAGCTCTCTTAAGACGTGCTTACCCCCCTGAGCTCACGGCATCGAGAGTCCTCGAATCAGAAGAACACATGCGTCTATAGGCATGATCAGTGCCATCTATTTCTTCGATGGTCTCCATTGTCCCTTGGTAATAAATTGCGGGGAAGCCTATTCTCCGTGGACTGGTCCACTTTAAAGTCTACGCTTCGGGACGCGCTAAAGACAGCATGCCAATGACGGTCAGCAGCGTCCGGTCGCCGCATTCCGACTCCCGGTGTAAAGACGGAACTCGGGAATCTTGTAACACATATCGATACCGAGTGTCTTTCGCGGAACCCGCACTAACCCCTTCAGGCATCACGCGTGGGCGTCCCTGCAACACGCGAGCTCTCATGCGGCCGAACATGACCGAAATCGTTGCATAGTAATGTAACCTATCCGTATAAGAAAGGCCGTTCGAATTGGACAAAATAATCAAGATGACGGCCCTTGTATTCGTTCGTTCGATTTTGAGTAAAGCACTTATTTAATTCTTTCTTCCCAGTCCAGCACCATCAAGCACAACCAACTACCAACAAGCGCCGTCTTAGCTACTTACTCTTCAAGTTTTACGACTCACCACACACATTCATCCCGTCATCAGTGGCACGTCGATATGGCCTCGAAGCGACCCAACTTCCTCGTCATCGTGGCAGATGACCTGGGCTTTTCTGACATTGGCTCATTCGGCGGCGAAATCAACACACCAAACCTCGACAAGCTGGCACACAACGGCATCCGCTTCACGGACTTCCATGCAGCTGCTGCGTGCTCCCCCTCGCGGGCCATGATCATGACGGGCACCGACCATCATATTGCTGGTCTGGGCAACCTGATTGAGTGGACAAACATCTCGGGCCAAAATGATCCCAACGGCACTATGTCTACGGCGGTGCAGCGTGGTATGCCCGGCTACGAGGGCTACCTCAACGAGCGCGTGGCCGCCGTACCCGAGATTTTGCGTGACGCTGGCTACGAGACACTTATGTCGGGAAAGTGGCACTTGGGCCTGACGCCCGAACACAGCCCCAAGGCGCGCGGCTTCACGCGCAGTTTTGCGCATCTTCCGGCGTGCAGCAACCACTATGCTTACGAACCACAGCTGCGTGATAAGGACACAACGCCCGAGTTCATGACTATGAGCTTTATTGCGCTGCATAGCGAAGATGGCGAGTATGTGCGCAAGCTGCCCGATAACTGGTACTCGTCCAATGGCTACGGCGATAAGATGCTGCAGTACCTCAAGGACCGCCAAGCGAGCAAGGAGGAAAAGCAGAAGCCCTTCTTTGGCTATTTGCCATTTACAGCACCACACTGGCCACTGCAGGCGCCGCCGGAGCTGGTCCGGAAGTATCGCGGCGTGTACAATGATGGCCCCGACGCTCTGCGGCTGAAGCGTCTTGAAAGCCTCAAAAAGCTGGGCATGGTCCCGGTGGACGTGGAGCCGCACCCGGTCGTGGCAGACGAAGTCAAGGAGTGGGCCGCCCTCACAGAAGAAGAGCGCGCCAACTCATGTCGGGCGATGGAGGTCTTTGCGGCCATGGTTGAGTGCATCGATATCAACGTTGGAAAGGTGGTTGACTACTTGGAGGAGACGGGAGAGCTCGACAACACATTTGTGTGCTTTCTTTCGGACAACGGCGCTGAGGGCGCTGCGTACGAGGCCTACCCCATTGTGCAGAGCAGCATGGTCGGCCATCTGAAGAAGTACTACAACAATAACATTGACAACCTTGGAAACGGCGACTCCTTTATCTGGTACGGTCCACGCTGGGCCCAGGCTGCCACCGCACCCAGTCGCCTCTACAAGGCTTACACTACAGAGGGCGGTGTGCGTGTGCCGTTCCTGATGAAGCCGCCTGTTGGTGCGTCGTGGAACTCAACCGTCGGGGCAGCCGATCCCGGCAGCATTACACACCAGTTCGCTACCGTGATGGACATTGTGCCCACGATCCTCGAAATGGCCGGCGTCCAGCATCCGGCTCCGCACTACCAGGGCCGCGAGATTGTCAGCATGCGCGGCAAGTCCATGGTGCCCTACCTGGCTAACACGGCCGAGCGTATCCACGACAAGGAATTTATTCACGGCTGGGAAACGTGTGGCCGCGCGGCTGTTCGCAAGGGCGACTGGAAAATTGTCTTCATTCCCAAGCCAAAGGGCACAGAAACGTGGCAGCTCTATAACCTTGCGAAGGACCCAGGTGAGATCCACGATCTCGCCGAGGAGGAGCCCGCGCGTCTTAAGGAGCTCATCAAGTTGTGGGACCAGTATGTGCTGGAGACGGGTGTGGTTCCTCTCAGCCCGGAACTCGGCAAGTGGATGGCTGCCATGGAGGAACAGATGCCAGAGAACGAGTGGATCGAGTACGAGTACTGGAAAGACGGTGCCCGTGACGACCCAGCAGCGTTCACCAAGCAGATTCCTCGTTTTGAGCGTCGTGTCGTTGCCAAGTAAGACCGTTCATATCACAGTTACGGAGACCGTGGCATCGTAAAATTAGCAAGACGTTGTCTCCGTTTATGGTTCCATTTGATGTTTTGCTTCAAAATCTGCAACTGTTCTTAAGATGGACTTCGTTTTTAATGTGTCAAAAATTAAGTATTGTTTTAAAGAAATAGACTTTTAAAAAAGCATGTTATAATTATTCGTAAAAAAAAAAAAAAAAGAATAAGAATAAAAAGAATATCCGCAAATAAAAATATATTATATAATCCCACAATCTTGGAAGTCATCTCCAAGACGGAAAACATATTGCGATGGCACCAATGTCGGATGACGCTAATTACGACGGCTCAGTAACACATTGGCGGCGCAATTGAGTATGTAAGCAACCTGCGTCGTATCCGTAGAATACAGAGTACGCATGCGTCGGGAGGCGATAAGCATCAGAAAGCCTTCGGATGTACACGGAGTATCGCTTAGTCTTTATGATTGCGTCTGTCTCGTTGAGATTGAAGTTGGCATTCATGGATCATCTGTCCTTACAATTCTCCTTACTGTATCACACAATTTGCCCTTTCATCGGACACGACGTAAGACGCACTGATGTATATCCTTCTCCTCTCTTGCCCCGTGAATTATGGTCGCTTCAAAGGTATGCGTTTTCAGGAAAAATTTCCGTCTTTTAGGGACCTTTGCTTGTTGTTGGCGGTCAGTTTCTCATTTTCTCTTGGAAGCCAGTGTTGCTCCTGCCTCTTCGAGAGGGCCCGTCCAAGATTGTCGCCATTACGAGAGGAGATACCTATCGGATAAGACCGACTGAACCCCACTATTTTTCACAGCGTGCTTCAGCACCAAAATGACGTTTTGCAGGTCTCCACTTGAGCACCGATGCCGCAAAAACACCAGACACGACGCCCTCAGTGCCTCTCGTGTTGGTCTCCCCACCGAAAGAAGATGCTAGTGCGAAGTAAACCGCTTTGTACAAAGTCCACATCGCCCCGTATTCTCTTGTATTTTCTGCCCGCATTTTAGGTAATATTTTGTAGACTTTTTCACACAATTTTTTTCAAGTGTGTAGTCGCTTTCGTTAGCGGACGGCCACCTGGCCTCCAACATGGGCGGGCAGACTTTCGCATCGTCCACTTCACATCCCTCCAATACCAACGACGACCTCGACGATATCGACGCATCTTCTTCGACAACACCTCTTCTCATGGCGTCCGAACGCCCGGCGTCGTACCGCACACACGGCAAAGATCCCGCACTGGTCGAAAGCGGCGCATATGATAGCTACGGACCCACTGACGGGGTCCTTGACAACGATGACAACCCAGTCGACGATGGCCTGCTAACAACGGCCGAGAACCGCGATCTGAAGCGCGGCCTACATCAGCGACACCTGTCGATGTTAGGCATTGCCGGTGCAATTGGTACTGGTCTGTTCCTGGGCTTGGGCGGCGCTGTTCAGACAGCAGGTCCCCTGGGCGCGCTGCTGGGCTATGGCACTGTCGGCCTGGTCGTGTGTGCAGTGCAGTTTGCGCTGGGCGAGACGGCGGCGCTATACCCGGTGACGGGTGCTTTTGTGCGGCACGCCGAAGTACTGGTGGACCCGGCATGGGGCTTTGCCGTCGGATGCAATTTGATTTATGGAAATCTGCTGTCCATACCGACGGAGATCACAGCCATCTGCGTGCTCTTCCAGTTCTGGACAGACATCACGCCGGCTGTGTGGATTGTCGTGTTTATTATTTTGACCAACATCGTCGGCTTTGCGCGCATCCGCGTTTTTGGCGAAGTCGAGTTTTTTTTTGCTTTTTTGAAAGTCCTGTTGGTCGTCTTCCTCATCATCCTTGGGTTGGTCGTCGATCTGGGCGGTGTGCCGGGCACGCCGCGCATTGGTTTTTATTACTGGAAGGATCCTGGCCCATTTGTCGAGTTTATTGCGTCCGGTGCTTGGGGCAATTTCTTGGGCTACTGGAGTGTCATGACGGGCGCTGTCTTCTCGTTTGCCGGTGTCGAGTCGCTCGCCATGGCCGCTGCCGAAACGCGCAGCCCACAACGGGCCATCCCACGTGCCTGCAAGCGTGTCTTTGCGCGCATTGCCGTTTTCTACGTGTTGGCCGTGTTGATTGTCGGTATGCTTGTGGCTAGCAACGACCCGCGCCTGGACGACGAGTCTGGCACCGCTGCCCAGAGTCCCTTTGTTATTGCCGCGTCCGCGGCTGGTCTACCAGCCATCCCGTCAGTTGTCAACGCCGTAGTTATCACCTCTGCGTGGTCCTCGTCTAACCAGGCCTTGCTCTCGGGCACTCGTGTCCTCTACGGCCTGGCCCTCAAGAAGCAAGCACCGCGCATTTTCCTCCGCACCACGAGCTGGGGTACACCTTACGTCGCTGTCGGACTCTTCACACTCTTCATGTTCCTCAGCTTCATGACCCTCTCTGACAGCGCCCTCAATGTCTTCTGGTGGCTGGTCGATCTCACCGCAGCCGGTGTCCTCGTCAGCTGGATCACCATTCTCATCAACCACCTGCGCCTGCGGAAAGCCTTCAGCATCCAGGGAATCCCGGCCAACCGCTTGCCTTGGTACAACTCGTGGACCGTTGTCAGCTCGTGGTTCGGCCTGGTCATGTGTGTCCTGATCTTGTTCACCGGCGGATTTAAGGTCTTCACCAAGGGCAACTGGGACCCCGCAGGTTTTGTCTCGGCTTATCTTGACATCCCGCTTGTCCTCATCGCCTATCTCTTTTGGAAGCTTTACAAGCGCACCAAGATTGTCAATTTGGAGACCGTTCCTCTTGCTGAAGCACTTGAGCAGGTGGCCCAGTACGAAGAGGAGCCTGACACCAAGTATGGCAAATGGATTGCCTGGGTTAGCTGGATTTGGGATTAAGGGTGGTAATCAGCCACCGTGAACTGAAATGCTCTTTGCGAATTGAGGGCCTAGATGGCTTTGAAATAGCCGGAGAGAGACTCTTTATTTTTGTACTTGGTTTTTTATGATACCTCTAGCGCAATCACGCGACAAGCTGCTATTAGATTTTGATCAATAATGAGATCCTACAGAAACCCGGGGAGAATGAACCAGGATCTAATGCAGATATTCGCTTGACAGCGCCGCATGCGACACAATACTCCCAAGAAACTCGGCTGACCAAGGTTGGATGTCATCTAAGAAGGGCCGTAACACTGCCCCTGTAGACAACCTTGGGAGAGTTAGATAGATGGACGTCGTAGGTGCCACAATCCACAGATCAGTCCGTGGGCAAATTGCAAGCATCACGCACGCTACAGGTTTGGAGGCGGTGGTCGTGGCTGATCGAGTTTCGAAGAAGCAATGTGTCAGTGAGGGACAAGCCACATATTTCCCCCAGCAGCTGTCTTTAACCAGGACACTTGGGATCTGCGACGTATCATGCCGAAGATTCGCGATTTATTGACATTGTGGCACAATGACCTGACGGTTGTCCATTTCCTCAGCCACCTGCCCCCCACGAGCTCTTCTCAGCTAACACCTGCCCTTTTCTGTCGATGACGTGCCAAACCCGCGGAGGTGACACGGAAGTGCCCCGCATGACGCTATCAACGCGTGGTTGGATATTACGACGAGGTCTTTTGCAAAAACAGGAATCGTTTTCACGTGAAAAGTAAAAGAGGAGGAAATAAAACATCGTCCCTCTAGGAAATTTGAGATGCAAAGAACGCGAGCATTACAAATATAGTTCTACAACACAGAACGACAAGTGAAAGATAGAGCCATTCCACCAAACACAACGGACGTTACTGCTGCAACACTTGAAGTTGTCACAAAATGACTGCTGTGGTTGAGCGCGGGCCACCTGGCCAGCCAGATATTGGCTACTCCCCCGATTTCGACAAGTTCAAAGCACGGTCCAAGCGCCGCGCGGAGACCGAACAACTGAACCCTGTGTTGCCCGAGGGATTCCCAAAGCAGCTGCATTCTGAGCTGGCTTGGGACCCGGAGAGCCTGGCCGCGTCAAAATACGATTGGAACTATGTCCTCAGCGCAGACAATATTTCTGAGCTACATCGTGCTCTGAAACATTTCAAAGGCCTCAACAAACCTCTGGGCTTTGTCAGCCAAGAGACGTTTCCACTCCCTGACTTGCACGCCACGTTGCGTGATGTCTCACGGGAGGTGCACCACGGTCGTGGCTTCAAGGTCATCCGCGGCATCCCGGTAGAAGAGCACTCCCTTGAGGAGAATGTGATTCTATTCGCCGGAATTTCGGCGCATGTCGCTCCAGTGCGCGGTCGGCAGGACTCGCAGTTTGATGGGAGACCCGCCGATGTGGTACTCGCCCACATCAAGGATCTGACCGCCACGGTGGACGCTGCCAGTATCGGGGCCCCGGCTTATACGACCGAGAAGCAGGTGTTCCACACAGATGCCGGCGATGTGATTGCCCTGTTTGCACTGCAGGAGTCCGCCCATGGCGGCGAGAGCTACTTGTCAAGTAGCTACCGCGTGTACAATGAGCTCGCGAAGACCCGACCGGACCTGATCACGACCCTTGCGGAACCATGGGCATTTGATAGCTTTGGCAAGACAGAGTCGAAGTATGTCCTCCGGCCTTTGCTGCACAGGGTGCCAGACGACAGTGATCGACTCGTTATCCAATATGCACGGCGCGCGTTCACAGGCTACTGGGGCCTACCACGATCGTCGGACATCCCGGCTATTACAGAGGCACAGGCTGAGGCCCTTGACGCCGTGCATTACACAGCAGAGCGCAATGCAGTGGCGCTGCACTTTCGCCGGGGTGACATCCAGTTCGCTAACAACCTGAGCATTTTCCACGCCAGAGGTGCCTTTACCGACTCACCCGAGAAACAGTAAGTACGCTATGACTACATTTTAAAAAGACTCGACTGACTGTCAGACGACATTTACTCCGCCTCTGGCTCCGGGACCCTGAAAATGCGTGGCCGACAGCGGCAGCCCTCCAAGACCGCTGGGACCACCTTTACGACGGTGTTACGCCAGAGAACTCGGTATTCCCTCTCGTCCCGACGGTGAGGAGTGCCAGCAAAGGAAAACAAAAAGACGCGGCCACGGAGACGGCAACATCGTGACCTGGCAATGTGACATTGCGGTCGATATACAGTTACTGAGATAGCGGCGAGCAAGGAAGGTGGTTTTTTTGGTTTCTTTTTTTGGTTACCTCGGGTCCGAGCAACTGGGGTTTCTAACCAAACCAATAGTCGCATTTAATGATAAAGATGAATATGTCTATTGTACTCCCAGTGCTTACAAATGATATTCTGTAAATGTTTTCACCTTTGGAAACACGTGTCTTGTGCACCGTTTGTTCCTTCTTTCTCTTTTTTTCCTTTTTTTGCTAACTCTTCTATGGAATGCCTTAAAATCCCATCCTGGTATTTCTTCATCGCAATCAGACCCCAGGACTGGGTAGCGTGGGCAAATAAAGTATTTCACCTATCTTTGCACAAATTTCGTACATATGGCGATACGTCGACCACAAAGCTAATTGGTCGAGAAGCACGCCTTTCGAGACGGCACTTGCGCGTGCGCGGGATGTCACCAGAACTGTCGTGTTTGCCCGCCGGCAACGAGGGGCTGAAAGGATCGCCCCTGGTTTTGATGTAGCAGAAACCCTGGGTTGCGCCTACCGTCTAGTAGCCACCGGTGTATCATTTACACCGCAAGGAAATGGACAAAAAAGACGGCCCGTTGTACTCTCAAGTCCGTTGTCTTCTCCGTTTAAAGTGGCCTGCACTTACCAATGCGATATGTCGGCTTCCTTTAGATTCTTATTTTCTGCGAATATCTGCAACAGTAGTTCGTATTCGTATGTTCGACTTTTATACCGTCACACTGGTACGCGCAGCGAACTTTCTCCAACTCTCACAGCGCAACTTTTAGCCTACCGAGGCAGCCAGCATGTCTTCCCCTGATCATCATTATCCCCGGCCCCCAAACTCCATCGGTGCCTTCTTAACCAACCAACGGACATGATGCTATCAAGGCCATAAATTCCGTGCAGCCTTTGCATGGGACAGCATTTCCGTTTCGGGAAATACACGGATTTCTAAGACGTGGCACGTTGGCATTTCCCCCACGCACCGCAACGCCGAAAATGTCTCGGAACACGAACGACATACAGAACGTGGAGATTTGACCGCTCCGTTGCCACTAATGGAAAATAGGATTCGGCATGCCATAGCTGCAAAGGCTGCCGTCATCGACGCAGTCGTCCTGGTCTGTGCACGCAAATGGACGATATCAGGGAGAGCGAGGAAGGGGATACCACAGTTGGACTGATCCGTGGTCCGTTAACCAATATATAAGCTCGTTATCGTACAAGGTCGTGACGATCACTATCGGCATCCTCGTGCACACTGGCACACGGCCTACTTATAGTGCTTATTTACGGCCTACACTTGCCAATCATTCAATTCATCCGTCTTACTTGTCTTGCCTATCTCTCTCGGTAGCATACAGTTATTACCATGGCATCCTACTTCCGCAGCACCGTGAGCCGCTTTCGTGGTGGAGACGACGGTGCCGCTAGAAACAACGACAACAACTTTTACTCGGGGGATAGCAGCGGTCCAGATGAAATCACCGACGGCAATCTTACCTATATCCATGAAAAAGGCGGCAACAACTCGCTACCTTCCTACCAGGAGGCTACCGGAGCGCCGGTTGAGAGGAATTCGCCGCTAGGCTATTCTGTTGGGCCTGTGACCATCATTTTCCTCAATGTCAGCATGATGGTGCGTTCAAAGACCTAACAACATCTACATAACCTCGCCCGCTCCTTTTATTTGATGACTGACAAAACGCGTTCAGATTGGCACGGGCGTGTTCTCAACCCGTGAGTTTTGTTCGCGTTGCTCCGGCAGTTCATGACAGGCGACGATATAAAACGTCGTATGTCGTACTAACACGCCGCATTAGCTTCTTCTATCCTTGGTGGCACAGGCTCCGTCGGCTTGAGCATGATCTTCTGGGTTATTGGCTTTCTCATGTCGCTGACAGCGCTGACCGTGTATCTTGAATTTGCCGCGTATTTCCCCAATCGCTCGGGTGCAGAGACGGTCTACCTCGAGCAGGCCTACCTTCGGCCACGCTTCTTGTTCCCCGTTGCCTTTGCCTTCCAGACGGTCGTGCTGTCCTTCAGCAGCAGCAACTCCATTGTGTTGGCACAGTACCTGTTCAGGGCCAATGGCCACACACCGACCAACTGGCAGCTTAAGGGCGTCGCATTGGCCGGTTACTCGGTGGCTTTTTTAAGTAAGTGATTCATGTGCTTTCTCAATGCCGTTGCCATTGTAATACGCTCTCTATACTAACTAACCTTTTCTTATGCTTAGTTGTTGCATTCCACACGAAAACGTCCTACTATTTGTCTAACGCCATCGGCACTGTCAAGGTAATTACCCTGACATTCATCGCTATCACGGGACTCGTAGTGCTTGGGGGGCACACTCGTGTGGCCGACCCACATGCCAACTTCATCAAACCGTTTGAAGGCACTGCCACGGCGTACGGCCTGACCAATGCGCTGTACAAAATCATCTTTTCGTACGGTGGCTATGCCAACGCCTTCAACGTCGTCAACGAAATCAAAAGCCCCGTCAAACAGCTTCGCCGCAACGCTTTCATTGCCCTCTTGATCGTGGCCATCCTATATATTTTTGCCAATGTTGCGTACTTTGCGGCTGTGCCAAAGGCCGCGCTTGTTTCTTCCAGCCAGGTTGCTGCCAGTCTCTTCTTCCAGGCCGTCTTTGGTGACAGCCATGCAGTGCGCGGGTTGAATGTGCTTATTGCCCTCAGCTCTTTCGGCAACCTGGTCGCGGTCCTGCTGGGCCAGTCACGTGTTATACGCGAATGTGGTCGACAGGGCGTGCTTCCTTTCCCGCGCTTCTGGTCTTCGACTCGTCCTTTTGGCACGCCCCTGGGGCCGTACTCGGTCGCGTATGGCTTGACGATCATTATGATCCTGGCCCCCCCTGCCGGTGATGCATTCAACTTTGGTATGACCACACAGCCTCTCGAATATATTTTATTCTACCATACTAACTTTTTCCAGTTGTTGATACAAAGGTGTATCCGTCGTCCATCTTTAACTTACTCATGGGTGCCGGGCTCTATATTGTCCGCTGGCGTCGTGCCCGTGCCAAGCTACCACAGCCTGAATTTAAGGCCTGGCATGTGGCTGTCATTTTTAACATTCTCGTCAACCTGTACGCCGTCGTTATGCCCTGGTACCCGCCGAAAGGTGGCATCTACGGCGGCGATGTTTCTTTCCTGTATTCGGCGTATATTTTGACTGGTATTGGAATGTACGTATTCCTCCTCTCCTTTCCTTCTTTAAACATTGTTCAAAATGTATCTCTAACGTTACAGTGTCGTGGCCTGCGGTTTGTACTACTGGGCGTGGATATATTGGGTGCCTGTCTTCCGTGGTTACCGTATCCGCCAACGAATCGATATTCTAGATGACGGCGCAGAGACGAACATTTTGGTTAAGGTGCCTGTTGATGAACTGGCCACCTGGGATGCCGAGCACGATAAGGCTGGTCACCGGATTGGCGATATTCCGCGTAACGGCAACAAGGGTGTCACAACTGGATTCGGTAAGGAGGAAGTGGGCGTTCTTACGGAACGGGCCGTGTCGGACTCCGTGTAAAATAACTATATTACACTCCCTACACCCACGCCGTTTGATAAGGTGTTATTATTACATGGATCGTATTTACTTCAGTACTTGTATAGTAAAAGGCGAAATGGGTGTAGCTGAAATTTTAGTTAACTTTTTTTGATCGTGGCCCATTTTTAGGCACCAGTGGCTTTAACCTCCAACTTGGTTGTACTCCAAAAGTACCATGGCTCGTTACTCTACAGTGGCAGAACACTAGAAGCCAATTCGCCTGTCCTCCCTCATGATCCTTCGCCGCCTTATGGCCGCCGTCGACCCCGATACCCGCCCAAGCCCCGTGTAACAGTCATGAACCAATCATGACTCTCATCATATACAGAACTTTGCTGACCTATGCAAAATGGTAGCCTAACTCGTCCAACTACCCGACCCTTCATTCTACCGCCAAGAGTCCCTCATTATAAATATTACCAGTTCCGAGGCAATTGCGATAAAAATGCGGCTGATCAATACCAAGTCCTTGTTACTCGAGGAATTCTTCGGAGACGACATCCCTCCATACGCCATCCTATCGCATACATGGGGTCGGGGGGAAGTTTCATATCAAGACTGGCAGGACCTCCGTGTGGCCTCGAAAAAGGCCGGGTTTTCCAAGATAAAAGGAGCTTGCCAACAAACAAAACTTCACGGGTTAAAGTGGCTCTGGGTCGACACGAACTGCATCGACAAGACGAGCTCGGCTGAACTGACCGAGGCCATTAACTCGATGTTTCAGTGGTACGCCAAATCGGAAACATACTATACGTACCTCAACGACGTCGTAACCTACAGTGAGGCTCACTAGTGGGAGCCTAACATATAAGATAAACCTACCCTAGCAGCCATTCGCTTCGACTTTCGGCGCAAGTCGAGCCTCTCTTACGGGGGGCTTTTATTGTGGGGCCCTGTTTTTCGCCGAACGTCTGTCCTGCGCTCGTCCACCAAGACCTTGGCGGATTCCGGCGCTCGTCTACCCCAACCCTAAACCCCTAAGGGGGGGGGGGGGGCCCGTACGCCTTTTCAAACTACCGGCCAACTACAAAAAAAGGGTCGAGAGGAGACGTCACTCTCCACACGCCCAACCCACACTCGAACGAAAAAGGAGAAGAAAAAAAAAAAAAAAAAAAAGAGAAAGGGGGCGCCTAGTAACGAAGGAAGGCCTGTGTATAATCCCATCGAACACGAGACGACACGTTCTCTTCTTCTTCTCTCTTCTCCTCCTCCGTCTCTCTTATGTTCTCGATCACACGTACAGAACTAACCTCGTCGCTTAGTTAGTTAGGGTTAGTTAGGGTTAGGGTTAGTTAGGGTTAGTTAGGGTTAGTTAGGGTTAGTTAGGGTTAGTTAGGGTTAGTTAGGGTTAGGGTTAGGGTTTAGTTAGGGTTAGTTAGGGTTAGGGTTAGGGTTAGTTAGGGTTAGTTAGGGTTAGTTAGGGTTAGTTAGGGTTAGTTAGGG